>NW_026858633.1:0-109512 GCF_026571515.1 Ruditapes philippinarum
TGTATATTGGTTGGTCTTGCGAAATATAAAATACTTTTGCGGTGTAGTTTTTATTTTATTAAACTTTTGAAATATCTGGTATCATATTTGCTATTAAATTTGGCATTATATAGAAATGAATTACCTGCATAATTAAAAAAAAGCATTTTCTCTTCCATTAGGGATCTGAGGGATTTATAAAATGTTAAAGAAGAAAAAAAAAAGAAAGAAAAATTTGCACTTTCTGGAGGTTTGAACCCACGCCCCTCAGTTTCAATTACACTTTACAGTGATTGCTAGCCTATTTGAATTACTCCTCAAGTGGAGATGTTCATTAGGGATTTACTACCTTAACATAGATAGGTAAAGTTTAAAAGTACTCGTTAATTTTTATATAAGAAACCTGGATTGCATTTTTTTAATGTGTTTTTTTTTTTTTTTTTTTTTTTTTTGCTTTTTCTTTTGTTTTTGGTTTGCTTTTGGTTTTCTTTACTTTTTTTTCTTTTTTTTTTTCCTTATTTTATTCATTCAATATTTTTTGTTTTAATTTATTACAGCGTTTTCATTCTTGGTTCATTTTTCAAACAGTTGTACAAAATTTTTTCTGACTAAGCTTGCATCATTTGATATTTAATATGTTAAAGCTGTTATTCTTTCATACGCTGACTAAACAATCATTCTTTCATGTTTCAAGTTCTTTGTTAATGCTACTCATGATACAATTAAATTTGCCCATTCCATATAGGATGAGAATATAGTTCATATAAGCAATTGTTTCGAATCATAACCAATCACAGTAATTGAAAACAATACAAAATTAATAATTCATTATAACTGAACAGTAAAATTATATACTTCTAGCAATTATCTTTTTAAAATCTCTTGAAAATTTTAGACTAGAACCTTGACAAATGACCACTTTGTTGTTTCAATTATTTCTCATTAGATGTCCTTGCATCTTAAGCACCTGATACATCAGGAACAATGTTCTTGAAGTGCAGTATAACTGATAACGATGCCACCATTGCAAAAAAGACAATCGTTGCATTTTTGTTTAAAACAACCAATTACATTGATTTGATATATGCATTCACTTCTTTTTAATTGGATTATCATCTATTAGCACATTATTTCATGGACTGAGAGGACTCTTGTTTATTGGTAATGAAGCAATATTATGTTCATGGATCTTTATGATACGAAACTGCATGGTGGTTGCAAATTACGTCATGACCTACAGGGTGTTTCAATGCACGTATGTTCTTTTTGGTGGGGTAGTAGCTCAATTACAATGATGAGCATAAGAATATGCATTCATTTCATTAATCAATAAAAAGTAATGATATAATTCCATTACGGTCATTTAAAAGGTCATGACATTTCATATCATTTTGAATTCAATAGAAAGGCTATACTTGATATTATGAATGTATTTGACGACACATTTCAAACAGTCTATTGACATCTTTAATTTAATTTATAAGCTGATTAAAATGAATTGCATTTACTTAATTCAAATTACACTTTAATACATTTGACATTATCTCTATTAAAATAAAGTTAAAAAGTAGCTCAAACAAATTGAAATAAAAACAGAAAGCCTCAGTCGTCAGAAATAGATAAAACTTGAATCTAGATTACTGATAAAATACCTACATCACGTTCTGGTTTAACGATTATTGATTCTTTCCCCGAAACAAGAGTGGCCGAAAATCAATTCTACCTTTGTTATTGGCGCCTTCTTTTTAACCCTGCCAAACTCGAGATTCATTTTGCCCCAAAATATCTTTTATCTTTCATTTAATTTGTAATTGTTTTCATCAATGTAAAACGGATTTCAAACATTAAAGCTTTCACAGGTAGTTGTTATCAATGAATATCTTAAATCAAATGTTTCATTTCGTTTGTAGGTCATAAGAGTTTAACACTTTCTTCACTGTCAAATCAGTTCAAGAACTTTTTTTGAAATAAAGAACACTGTTTATTTCAGAATATCAAAGATTCTCACTGGAAAAGTTAAAGTAAAAGAAATAAAAGAATTGAGCCCTTTTTAAAACCAGGCAACGCTTACTCTTCGTTATGGCACTTTTTTTAAAGAGAATTAAAGAAATTAAATGTAGTATTTCTTAATACATGGACACTAAAAAATAAGACATATTTTTCAAAAAAAACAATGCACTCTTTAGAAAAAGGATCGAATTGTATGTAATGATAGCTTATTATTTGTCTTTGTTTTAATGTTTTAAACGGGATAAATGTTAGAAGAATTTTCTTGTTTAAGGTGTACAAACACGTAATTAATGGAACAATACTTTCAAATATAATATGTACCGTATCCATTTATCAATTACTGCCGTTCATGCACATACTGTATTTCAATTAATGACGGCTGTATTAATTATGCTTGTTACGATTCATTATTCTCTATACATCCCTGCTTAATACGTCAATTAATGGGCGTTATTTATCCACGCATGTGCAAAAATAATGATAACTATTTTCATGCATATTTAAGTATCTATCATCTTCTGTTGTTAAACAATGATTAAATTTCGAACCTTGAAAGGAATTGAATTATTCATTTTTAAAATAAGAATAAAAATTGATGACAAATACCATACTGCAAATCAGTCCTAATCGCATAATATAAAATCATTACCTTTATTTCCAATAGTTCTACTTTTCTTATTATATTAGTATTTCTTACAAGTTTAGTTTCTTAAAGTATTAAGATCATCTGTGGAATGCAGATTTAACTAGTTATTTCAGGACTTACATCCCTTGTGTATTATGGTTTTCAAAACTTGTAGGTAATACACCAAATACTATGCATTAGGTTGCACAATGTCGGTTTTCAAAGTATTAGTAGACTCTATTAAAAACCAAGTATGGCTTGTATATTTATTAGTTTATTGCTCTGTTTTTTCAGACTACTAATGTATACATAGGAAATCCCAATGCACCATTCCTTCTTATAAAGTTTATAAAAACATTCAGTTGTCTCCTTTTTAGCTTAAGTTAGTATATTTGGTTTCTGCAAAAGTAGACATCATTAAAATGATTAACACAGACTGTTAATTTCTCTTTCATCTTCAAAGTAATCAAATTGAGAGTAATTTGTCAACAAACAAAAAAATACCACTGATGTTAAAACATTGGGTTATTATATTTTGTTTGTTTTAATTAATATGCCTACGTGTGCTGTAACTCAGGTTTATATTTTGTGCAGAAATATGCTCACTATCTGCTTACAGATATGTCGTTTCCTTAGTGCAAGTTGTTCCAGAGGTAATTAGCAATTATCAAAAAACGACCATTGCGAAATTAAGAGAAAAGTTGAACTTATCTCTATTTCCGAAAGGTTACAACATAAAGGTATTGTAAATCTAGTCTAATATTATGGAAGAGGTGCTAAACAGGTACAGGTTAGCCTTCATTTATAAATTCTAACTTAAAAGGTAAAACATGATTTGTCACATTTTATTTTTACTATAAAGTAAATTTATTTTCATAATATTCAAAAACCATCTCCATGATGTGCCACATTGATTGGATCGATTTAACAAGGTACGAGGAAAGTTGATTTTCCAATTGTTGCAAAGTTACAGTGGAATATATATAAATATCATTATCTGCTTTATGGGGCATTATGAAATGTGAGAAAACTTTACTGTTTATTCATTTAAGATTTATTCATTCTTGTACTTACTTAGGAAAACAGCAGGTTGATTATTTTACCAGAAAATGTCAGAATGTATAGTTATAGATAACGATAATTTATACATTATATCTAAGAAAAGTAAATATATCATTATAAAGATAAACCATTAAAACATATCTTACAGAAATACGAATGATTTTAATAAGAAATACATAATTTGATATGCGCAATTTATATTTTATGCACCTGTGGAAACTTAGACAGTTGTATTAACAAGAACATGAAAAATTTTCTCGGACAGAAAATTTTCCTTGGAAGAAGATATATCTCTAATATTTTTCAAAACACATTTCTCCTGCGCAGTATTAAAATGTATTGCTAAATTTTTCCTTTACTTTGCTCTGCTATAGGGCTTGTAAACGTTTGTTTTATTTAGCCAATGGCTAAAGTGTTTTTCTTAAATAGTATGTCTCTTAAGGCACACCAATAAAAAATGATACTACATCTCCTAAAAATGTCCATATTATTAAATATTTGCATTATCGGTTTACTCTATTTTATCATTCTTTTGGCATAGACAAACGTGGTATCTGGATTACTACATTCAAGAAATTATTCAACTGGTTTTAGATAAATATTATTCAGTTTATTTGTTTGATTTCTTATCTCTAAGCACGTAGCAAACTTATTTAATACAGATATAGATGAATGTTGTGTATTTATATTTTTTTACTTCACACAATACTATCTTAAAGGCGTGAGTGTTGCAGATAATGTTTGAATAACCAGGTGTGCTACATATAACCTTTTTATGTGATTCACGTGATAGAGAAGTGATATAACACAGTACAATTCAAGGGCGTAAATATGGTTCGAACCATGGAATAAATAAATGCATTGTATATGTCTTGGTTGGTGTTAGTTTTTTGTTTGTTTTGTTGGGGTTTTTTTCCGTCTTACGACTTTTTTGTCAAGCTGATTGAATAAATGTTACCAACATTTGATGACATGTTGGTTTTGACGGTCATCAACCGCTTTTCTTTTCTTTTATTCTTCTTTAATACGTTATTCCTTTTTTTCTGTTACAATTTTAGTATCTGAATTATGTGGTGCCTGCTGAAAAGATAATATGCGCTTAACACGTACCACCTTTATGTTAATAAAATGTTTGCCCCAAATGTCTCAACTTGCTTATGTTCATGAAGATAAAGTTTCTATTCAAAAACACATTTGAATGTCTTGCAATTGAATCTATCTAATATCTTGTAATCACAAACTATTTTTGAGGGCATAATGGGCTTTTTAAAATAGTTTTAATTAGTAAATGCTATATGGTTTATCTTATGACGGTTGTGTGTTTTACTATTATTTTGTTTTAGATTTTCCGAACGAAATTATTTTCTTAAGCTTGTATACAACTTTTCTACTTTTCATTCACAATCATATATTTATCAATGCTACAGGTACAAACGATTATAATGCATTGTTACACTTGTGTTTCACCAGGATTGGTGTATTTGATAAGCTTTTCCCTTGCTTGTATTATAACATTCTCTTCTTGCATTTGCATTATCTTATATAGAAATCATACCTTAGCAATCGTTGCATAATTTGATGGTATTTTCCATGGAAACTCGTTTCCTGCCGTCTTTTTTACACTAAATTTGACTTCAAAGCAATTATAAATGATTGCATATATCAATCATTCTAGCTAAAAGTACACCTTCTGTACTTTAATCTGACATCCTTGTACTTACGCGATAAGATGACACCAATCATTTTTAATCTTAGGAATTGGTGTGTGTTTGCCAAGATAATGAAGATAAATGATAGATAAGATTAAAAAGTTGACGCAAATTTGTCATCATTTATTAAAAGTGTTTTATATTTTCCTTAAATTCATTTTCAAATAAATTACGAGGCATTAACACTGTAACAATTACACTCAAAAGTAGCAACATTCCAAAGCATCATTTTTATAGGAAATATTTATACTCGAATCACATCTATTCTTTTCCACAGATTTCAATGTATTTCGTGCGTATGTTTGTCAAGAGATACGATTTTGATGACTGTACAATAAATTTTTTCTGAAAGTAACATTTGATTTTAAAGTTAATGCCTTTTAAACAAATGTTGGGGTTTGTTTTTTTTTAACCCGCCAACCATTTATGCCCCTTTAAGAAAAAAATTTTTAAAAAGATGTCTTTTACGTGCTTATGGGATAATTTTTATATCGTAAATTGCAAAAAAATTAAAATCAATTGTTAACTTCCACGTGTTTTGGGCCCATTTAAGACAAGGGGGGGGCCCAAAAGGGTTTTAAAACTGCCAAAAAAACACTAGTTTGGACTACTTGTATTCGGCGGGTTTATGTTTTCCCCCTCAAATTATTAGTTTAAAAAGGCCCTTTTAAAAAGAAACCCAAATAAAAAGCATTTATTATTTTTTTTCAGTTTTTAATAATTTTTTTTTTCATAAAATTTCCCCGAAAAAAATTCTCACTACCCCAACCCAAACCTTTTTGATTTAAATTTTTTCATTTATAAATTTTTTGACAAAAGGCGCCAATGGGTAAGCAGCTTTAATGACGTCACCCCTTCGGAAAAATTGGGGGTGTAAAATGAAAAAAGGGAAAGTATTTCCCTCAAATTTGGAAATTCAGTTTTGGTTGGTCCTTTTACAAAATCTAAAACTTTACAGTTTGGGATTTTTAATGTTAATTTCAGAAAAACCCTTTTTTTAAGAAAACCCAAAAATGAAACCGTGGCCCTTTTTAATTTACACAATGAACATTATTTTTAGATTTTTAAAGTTTAAGGGCAGTCTTTTTTCAAACATTTCTATCAGTAATATAAAACCCTTTTGACTTTTAAAAGTAATATTAAATTTAATTTCCCTTTGCTTTTTTTTTGTTTTAGATTTGGTGAAATCCCCCAAAACCCACTTGTGAATTTTTTTGATTTAAAAACCCCACCAATTTCCATTTCTGTAAAAACCCAAAGAATACCACCGGTTATAAAGGTTTACATTTTTGGGGTTTTTTAATTAAATGAAACATACCCTACTTTGCTGGGGGAAATTTATCCCCCCAACTTTTTTTACGTAATATAAAGAAGAAAACATTTTAAAATTATAAATGTTCGAGACCCAATCACTACTGTACATAATTTTACAACTTCATTCGAAATAATAGACTCCCCCTTCTCCTTTTCCTTTTATTTCCGAAAATTCACGTAGATAAGAAAACCATTACCAATACATTTTACCACTGCAAGACAATGATATGTTTAAAGATTCAAACAGAGTATTGATTTAAAGTAAAACATAACGTGATACCTTCAAAAACATATATTCATTGAAAATATGCAAGACAAAATTCTATATGGTGTACTTTCTAAAAACTTTTAACATGTGTTTTAAGCACAAATCCGAAAAAAACTAGACCTAATCTACAAAAAAATAGAAAGCCTTCTTTCCCTGCAAATTAATTACATTTTTGAATATATGTAACCCCTGTTTAGAATGCTTATCTTTAAAAGAATAAATAATATAAAAACCTAATTATTTTGATTTTTTTTCAAACCCTACTTCATTCATTGTCTGATAATTAATGATTTCGAAAAAAAACGTATTTGACTACATTCGTTTTTGTTTCACACAGCACAGATTAAATCCTACATCAAATCCTATCACTACTTCCTGACGTTTTAAAAAATATGCCACTTGATGTTTTATTAAGCACACTCTACCGCTGCTTTTTATCAATATCAAAAATGAACAAAAGGTGATATGTGTTATCAAAAGAATATTTTCAAAACAAACGGTTTTTTTAATCAAAAAAATTAAATAAACATGATTCTTGTAGAAAATCGAAAATAAAAAATCTGTGAAAACAAACTGTTCATAAAATTTGAATGCGTGAATGAATATAACTGTTTTATAATAAGGAATATATCTAGTCTGTACTCATCTGTGATGATAAATACTTTTTACCCAAACATATTTAAATATAAATGTATATCTTTTTAGCAGTAAATTAATTTGTTGCAGTTTTGGAATGATATTGAATTATAACTAGATATTTCGTTTGCAGTACTTTCTTTCAAAAAGGAACGAGAAAAACGGTGTGGATTAATTCAAATTATTAATTTCATTAATAGTGAATGTTATTGTTTCACAATAGTTCTTGTATTTTAGGAAAGATAAGAAAAGTACCCAGTATATCATTAAAAAATTATATATTCTATCGATCTCAAAGCGAGGAAAACTTTTTTAATAAAGCTGACAAGTGTTTTTAGGTACTTGTTGTTACCCAGTTTGGATGGAGCTGTAAGATTTTAATTTATAACTAACATATTAACCCAACTGAAAACCAAAACCTTTGTCTCAATAAGTTTGTCAATTTTTTCCATGTAACTCTTTATCAGGAATATTTTGAATATTTGGTAATAATTTTTAAATATGGCCTGTTATTCCTTTTAATAGTATTATGTTTGTTATAAAAAAAAAACTTTCTTGTAAATGGTATAGATAAAGGGTGATCAAAGTTTCCATTTGTTCTGGTTTGTACGCTAACGCAGTAGGGAAAGTGACACTGGTTCGTTAAATTGTTAATAAGAACGTAATTTGATGAAGCCATTCGCATGTATATGTGGTATACGTTCACTTATGTCACGTTAAATTTTGTTGAATTTTGGTTTAACTTTTTTAAAAAAAAAAATTGATATTCAGCTTTTTAACTAACAGGATAGGAACAAAAACGAAGAAAATATACGAATTTTTAAAGGATTAAATTAATGCTATATATCGTTTTAATGACAACCAGTTTGCTTTCTATATAACCACTGTGTGTTTCTGTTGGCAGATAAAATTATATTATAACAATTTTTAGAAATTATTTACATGATTGGAAAAGTTAAACAATATGATATGAAGTTTTATATAATAGAATGAAGCATTAACATTTTTAAAAAGGCGGAGGCAATGAAGAAAAATAATTAAATAAAACAAAAGTTGGAAACGCCTTTGGAGATACCATCGTGAACATTAGAGATAAATGCTTTAACTTAGACGTGTAATTGTAAGTTAAAATGAGGCATTGTCTTTTTGGAACAAAAAATGAAAACAGAACACAAACCTAGACACCTGTTTTTATGTTTCCTCTATTGTCTATATGCAAAGCTACAAAAAAGTTGAATCATGTAATAAGTTTTATAGTTATAATGCAAGAACCCCTGAGTCTCTATTACGGACAACTGAAATAGCCATTGTTTTCTAATAAATTTAAAATACACCTGTTTGATATGGTTGTTATTGTAATGATATTTTATATATTTCTTTTTCTTATATACAACTGTTATATATCACGGGAGTTTATGTCATATCTATTCTATCATAAGTATTATTGCCATTTTCTTATCACCTCTATTTTCTTCAGACCCAGATTCTCAGTATTAGCCCATATTGCAAAACAAAGGAAGTGACGTAGCGTTATTGAGCGGCACCCCGTGTCCAGCTTTCAATTATCAAATTTTTCAATAAGGTCTATGCGCAGTATGTCTATGGTTTACACCTTGCGGTTAAAATAATAAATTGGCAATGTTTTTCTTGCTTCTTTTTTAACATATGTTTGAAGTTTATTAATTTATACAGTGTTGCTTGCTTTTCACTGATATCGAAATCTACGTCGGTTAGAGCAGGTTTTGTTATATCGAGGATATTTCATCACCATATATCTTAAACATATTTATCTTGTTCCCTTAGGAAGTACAAAAGCTTAATCTTTCAAATGTATTTTGATTTGATCAACAGTTTTGTGAATTGATTGAAGATCATAATATTTGAATATTTCTTTTGATCATCTGGAATCTCAGAAATGTACATAACAAATATGTGTTGTAATTGCTTCATTAATAAAACCAAGGTAAGGGTATAAACACATTAATTTGCAGTTACATGCTAATTCTTTATATTTCTTATTGATAGTATCGAACTTATGAATTATGTTGGAAGAAGTGCATAGTTTTCAGAAATTTAAGCGCATACAATGAATACAATAATGTCCATTTAATATTTCAATTCATCAAATTATTAGTCTTTCTCAAGTGTCCAAAGCAATAGTGGCATTAGAAGTTGTCATTTTTAACAGACAAATTATTCCTTAATAGGTTGCTATACTTGTATACAAGTATGCATGTGATTGATAAGGAAATAATAAAAAATTGAGGGGACATTGAGCGTATTAATGAAATAGCCATTTTAACTCACTACAAAATTATTAATATTTTGTTACATATGACCTTATCGGTATCACTATTTTAGATAATTATACATAATAAGTATAACATTATGTTGTTTTTGTATGCTAAATTGTGAATTCACTAACCTTTGTATATTGAAACAAAATACGCCTGGTTTGGCAAAATATCTCAGACCAATAGATCTGTGTACAACAACAGATCTGTGTACAAATTTATTTCAGTTTATAATAAAATTATTACCAAGCAAATTTTTGTTATTGTTTTTGTTTAAAATATTGTTGATATTTGTGTTGTTTTTATGGGATGAAAGCACAGCTTGGCAAGAGAACTACTGATGTAGCATACTGTTTTACTACTTGCTTAAATTGTTATATAAACGTTATATACGCTGATAAAACCCCTGAAGGAAAGCGGTTTTCCAAACATGTTTACAGTATATGACTTCTTTTGGTACAATAAAAAGGTGTAATAAAGTTAAAACCTGGATTACACGTGACTTTCATTGTAAACGTTGTCTATTTTTACATTTTCTTATTACCTAAACGTAAACGAAAGTAGGAATATATAAATCGAATAAATGTTTATGTTATTAGTCACAAAATGTGCCTAGTCATATTGTTATAGATATAAATAGATGATTTATTCCAATAGAAGAACAATTTGTTTGCCATTGCCTTTATTTTCTTACTCTCCAGCTAAATTCAGGAGATATAATTTACCTCACTCGAGGAATGAAACTGTCAAAATGAAATAGTTTGAAATGTTTTATAGCTGTTACAAATTGCTTGCACATTCCTTGCCATTCCAACCACCCATACATTTTTATAACAAAAAGCAGATACATTTCATAATGTCATATTGATTCTATTTGCCCGAGAACTGATAAAGTTTTTATCTTAAAGTGTCAAAAATACGTTGAACCAGTGCGATATCTTTCCAGAAACCACTTATTTACGAGGTTTACATCAATATCTTAATTCATCATGTAAGTCTCGATTGATATAAAAAAAATTCCATGGAGATATGTATTCTTATATATTATTTCCATTATTTGTTCATTCATCAATTAATCATTACGATAAAAAAGTGTTTTTAAATTAATGAATTAGATAATTCAATATTTGGATTATTCATAAGCAAAAGCAAAAAACGCGTGGTTGTAAATTACAAGAGCATCGCGTGCGGCAGTATCGCTCGTCTGTTTAGGACACCTATCAATAACCAATTTTGACATACGAAGTTGAAAGGGGGCATAACTATCAAAAATAGCTTTCATAATAATCTTTTCACAGGCATATGAGCAACATTATTATAATAATGTTTATAGTACAACTGCTGTCTGCATTATATTTTTTGAATTTAATCATCTGATGTCCTTTGATTTTTATCCTTTCAGTGCCCTAGACCACCCTCATAGTAATACAAACGAATTGAAAATATACAACTTATACCTATATTGCAATATATTTCAAGGCATTGCATTACTACTGACTCTCTTATGTTAGTATCTAAATGTGCTTTTGAACAGATATCCATAAAAATGACATAGAGATCTTAATCAAATCATTCAAAAATCCTAACAATTTATGTAATGATAAATCTTGACTTTCATTTCGTTTAAACTTTCAAACCAATCTTAAATTGATAGAAAGTTCAAACCCCTTGCTGTGGTGTTACTGAATGAACGATTCAATATTTCTTAATGTACTTTTAACATCAGATCGGCAAAGCTTAAATGTAGTTTTACGTTCGTTCTTCAGTATTATTTCAAGAAAATGCATGATCAGATTTATTTGACAAAAGTGTCTTTTATTGTTTTTAATAAAGGGCCCCAGGGTATCTTTTTGCTTTTGTTTCTTTTATTTGTTTGTTTGTTGTTGTTTTGTTGTTTTTTTTTGTTGTTGTTGTTGCCGTTGTTTTGTGGTTGTTGTTGTTTTTTTTACTTGTTTATATTTGCTTTACCTTTTCTTTTTGCAATTATTGTTTTGTTGTTAATGTTGTTGTTGTTGTTGTTGCTGCTGCTGCTGCTGCTGCTGGTGATGATGTTGTTGTTGTTGTTGTTGTCGTCATCGTCGTCGGTTTTGGAGTTGTTGTTGTTGTTGTTGTTGTTGTTGTTGTTGTTGATGTTGTTTTGGTTGGTTCTATCTTAATTTGTAAACATAAATATTTAAGTGGCATTATGCCCATTAAAATATAAATGATGAGAGTACATACAAAAAGACAGAATATGTTACATTTTCCCACTGTTCACTTCAACACTATATTCAGCATCACGAAAATAATCCATATCTCACGTGATCCACAAACATTTCCTTAAACATACTTCGTAGTTTAGCCGTAATGCTCACTTGATAAAAACTCTGGGGCAATCTTTTTACATTTAATGCAGTTTTTAAATGTTATCCTAATCATTGTCATTATCAATGATTGGTCCATCACCATTATAAAAGTCAATCTTTTGAAGTATATAGACAATTCTTCTTAACTTGGCAGCATAAAACGAGCATGAGCACTTCAAACATACTGGACAGAATAAAACCTTCCCTTACAAAATATTTAATTCCAAATTTACATTTATTTAATTCCAAGTTAACATTGGCTAAGCTAAGAATTGATCATGGATTTCGCATTCATCTCACTTTAAAACATCTTTTTCCATATAATATTCTTTTATGGGTGTCCTTCTAAGATATTACTAAGAATCACTTTGCACATTTCAAAGGACGAGAATATATATTCAAGACTTCAATAAATTGCAGTCATAACTTTCATAGTAAACAAATAATAGTTTAGTTCTTTAAACTGACAGAACTGTTTATCTTTGTAGAATTACAAAACATATTATTCCAAACTTGTAACTTGTACGCCGTCTTATAAAGTTAAGTATCTGCACCTCAGGTAACACACGAAATTGCCCTTTGTTTTGTTTGTTCGCTGAGTATTTTTCAATAATGTTCAACATGCATGGCATTTTAAGGCATCAATGTTCTTGAAGTGCAGTATGGCAGATAACGATGCACATTTCAAGATAAGATAATTATACATTTTGTTTCAAACACCCAATTACATTGATTTTATATCATGCATTGACTTCTTTAATCGGATAATCATCTATTACCTCATTATTTCATGTCTGGAAGAATCTTGTTTATTGTAAATGAAGCTTATATGTCATGATCTCCTGATACGAAACTGCATGCTGGTTGCAATTACGCATTACCTACAAGTGTTTCAAATGCACGCATGTTCTTTAACTCTAACTAACTTACAATGATCTAAAATAAGAAAGTAATATTAATCAATTCGTTAATTTAAAAGTCATGATATTTCATATCATTTTATATTTCAATGATAAGTTATATTGATATGTGTATATGTTTTTTATTTGACAAAATATAACAAACCGATCTATTATTGACTTTTTTATTTTATAGCTGATTATACGAATTGCATTTACCTTAAATTGAAATACACTTTTAATAACATTTGACATTCTCTCTTTTAAAATAACCAAAAGTAAACAAATAAAATTGAAATAAAAAGCTTAGCCATCATGACTTGGTAAAACTTCAACCTAAATTACGTTCTGATAATACAGAGATATATGATTCTATACCAGAAACAAGAATGGATGGAAATCAAATCTGCGTTTGTTATTGGCGCCTTCTATTAACCATGCCAACTTGAGATCAAGTTTGCCAAAATATCTTGTGTTTACCTTTGATCTTTTCATTAATTAAAATTGCTTTCATAAATGCAAAACTGATTTCAAATATTATATCTTTCAGGTAGTTAGTTATAATGAATAAATTAATAAAATGTTTCATTTTGTCTAATGTAACAAGATTTTATCACCTTTTCCTGTCATAGCGAGTCCAAAGAAAAAGTGATTAAAATAAAGAGCATTTTATTTCAGAATATCAAAGATTATCCCTCAAAAGTGAAATTAAATGAAATAAAAGATGGACACTTTAAAAACCAGACCAACGCTTACTTTTTGAATACGTTATCGGCACTTTAGAATACATGTCGTATTACTTAATGCTTGGCACTGAAAATGAAATTGTGTTGCATATTGTTATAATAAGAAATATTTTCATAATAACTTTATACTCTTTAGAAAGATGGATCAACTTGTATGTAATAAAAGCTTGTTTTTGTTAGCTTTAATGCTTAAAGAAAAAGTTAGAATTTCCTGTTAAATGAGTACAACACACGTAATTAATCTTATGTAATCAATAGTGTGATAAAGTTGGACTCTGTTTAAATAGATTTATGGAAGTTTTATGAACCACGCCAGCAGCCCTTCTTTGTTGAGAGGTAAAGATAGCCTTTTGCATTGAATATAACTTGGAAAGGTTAAATGTACCTTGAAAAGTAGATCAGGAAATTATATTTCTCAATTCTATGTTGTTGCCCTAATGTATTGCGAATTGGTCGCCCTTCCTTTGTAAAACCTTTATTAAAACGTCTTATTCAGTTAACAAGTAGAGATATTTCACTGCCAATATTATGTATGATGATATTCACTTTTGATGATTTTGTAAGTTATCATTTCCTATTCCAATGTTGGCTTTTTACCTGGGAAATTTTTGTTTCCGTCTGTTTTCGTTTACAAAGAAATATGTTTATTCTAATATGAAATTTAGTCTGGGTATTTGCATTTTATGTACATTATTTTTTATTAACTGAGGTAATCTTTGAATATATTTCATTGTATCACAGTATTCAAAGTTTTAATGAATGCTTGTACTTTTCGTTTTACGTGCAATAGCTTGTACTATATTTGTTGTCATATCTTTCAAGTTACTAAATAAAAATGCTGTTATATGTTTAAATACATTTAATCCAATCATTAATTAAATCAATCTGAAAATATTTGAATTTACTTCAAATTAGGGATGAATTTAATTCGAATGTTACGATTTCCAAATCTTTGTTTTATACTAGGTAAACCTACAATACAGGATCAAAATTCGTATTATGTTAGTGACAAATACTTACATACCATGGAAGTGCCCGTACATTTTTGACGTTGGTTCGACTTAAAAAACGTAGCATTATTGGCAAAAAAATAAATAAAAAACAGTTTTGTAAAATAATTTACCAGATAAGTACAGACTAGATATATTCTTATTATAAACAGTTATGTATCATTCAAAATTTATGATACAGTTTGTTTTCAGATATTTTTATTTTGAGTTCTACAACATATCACGTTTTTTTGAATTTTGATTATAAACGTTTGTTCATTTTGATATTGATAAAAAACAGCAGTAGATTATATGTAAATAAAGCATGATATTAAACGTCAGATCAGTAGAGATAGAGTTAAACGTCAAGAAGTAGTGATAGGATTTGATTGATTTATATCTGATCTGAAACAATACTAATAGTAGTCCAATACGTTTTTTCGAAAATCATAATTATCAGACAATGAATGAAGTAGGGTTGAAAAAAAATCAAAACAAAATAGGTTTATATATATCTGTTCTTTAAGATAAAACATTCTAAAACGGGTTATATATATTCAATGTAATTAATTTGCAGGGAAGAAGGTTTTCTATTTTTGTAGATAGTCTAGTTTTTTTTCGGATTGTGTGTTAAAACACATGTTAAAAGTCGAAGAAAATACACAATATAGAACATTTCTTGATATGCAATGAATTTTTGTAGTATCATTTTATGCTTTACTTTAAATCAATACTACTGTTTAAATATAAAACTATAAATTGTCTTTCAGTGTAACCCAGCAAACATGCATATATGGGACCCATATGGGCTATATCTAGGCAAGCCCCATATGGGTATGCCCATATTGGACCTATATGGGACCAATATGGGGCAGTCCATTTGGGTACGCCCATATTGGACCCATATGGGTCCATATTACAGCACTATAAGGAAAAACGATTTTTCGTTTATTTATTTCTTTAGAACTTGTTTACTTTGAGCTATAGTGTGACCCCCTTGGCATAAATTACTATTATCTTTTATAAAAATCGTAGCATTAACATATTATACCAGCCATGAGGGACCCATATGGGTCCCATTCGGGCAACCAATAATATTAGCATGCGCTGAGCAGGTGCGAGAAATTAATTTGTTTAGTTTTTATATTGGTTTTAAATTTTTATAATCTAAATACAAAAAATGTGTTTTTAGACTATTAATTCAGAAATAATTTATAATAAAGTTTTCCTTTTAAAAGGAAAGGCTTGCACAGTTGAGCCTTCATTCCCAACCTTTAAAATTGCTTTTTTTGGGGGGGGGGGGGTTCAATTTACTATCAAAAAGGGTTTATTTAGTTGTTTTTTTTTTTTTTTTTTTGGAAACCGAATATTTTTTTTTGTCAAAAACCGATTTAAGATCTATTCTCTATTGTATAAAACTAATAAAGAAAATGATCAATCGTAAAAATATTAACGTGATACTGAGGGAAAACAAGTGTGCACATCTCATTTCCCCATTTTCGCAGCGAAATCATTCCTTTGCTTTATAGACAAGTTAAATGCACTAAAATTACTTCGTTACGTGGTACCGTGGTACCAATATATATTAATAAGCATGTATTCAACTATGATTCGTGGCATAGGTTAATGAATATGCATGGGCTATTTTTAGATTACAATGTACCTCACCAAGAAGTTGAATTGCGTTCAGTAGATCTAAATATAACTCGATCAATGCGTGATAACCCTTTGAAGACGGAATAATCAGTCACCGATTCTCTATTGTATTAAAACTAATACAGACAAAAAAAATTATCAGAAAGAAACTAACTTTTTGCGTCTTGAAAACAAATGAAACGAACAATTTCGTTTATAATTTTATTACGGTTTAAACCCGATAAATCAAGTAAAAATAGAAATCCTATTTATATAACACAAACTGGGAATACCGAAGATAACTAAAATAGCTTAGATTTCCGCAGTATGACGGAATCGCCGAATTGTTACGGTTGCAATCGGAACTACATACATCGGCTTATTGTCATTATCTGAAGAGTGACGAAAAAGGCCGAAAAGTTGCGATTGGCACGATTTCAGCTGGTTTCCCGTTCAATCATGCACTTACAAATTGTAACGCAGAAAACCACCTAACCGGAACAAGTTTTCCATATGAAATGGCAGCCGGCTGCAAGCCAACACGGCTGCAAGCCAAAAATCAGCATTTGATGAAAAATTTATTTCCGAGCATGCGCAACGTGATTTCGCTGCCCCGCTTTAAAATCAAATGTGGATTGAAACGTTTAAATTGTTAAAATTTAACAAAAAACAATATTTATTTCAATTCGGAACATTTAACGACGATTTCGGTATAACGACCTTCATATTATTTCCTTACAATTTTATTGTGTGTGTAGGATAAGTGTAAACGTCATTTATTAAATATACTTATAAAGAAATTTGATAAATATGATGAAAAAAATGCGTATTTTTCATTTTCCGTATTTTCACTGTAAAAAATTTAATTTTTCCCACTGCAGTGAAAACACTATTTTCCGTTATTTTCACTTGGTGTCTTGCCGACTACTTCTTTTAAATTCTCCAGTACACAAATTTTAAAGGGAAAGTTTTCAATTTTATTCGCCCAAAAAGAGAAAAATGTATATAATAAACAGAAAATTCAAGTTTTTTCTATAAATACATGATTTTTTTCATCGTTTGTGCATGAAAATTACCATTTTCACCACTCGTGCTACCGCCACTCATTGAAATATTTATTTTCATACCACTCGATGAAAATAAATCATGTATTTATTAAGAAAAACTTGAATAATCCTCTATTTATTTTTGTTTTTGCCTTTTTGCCATGTAATTTCGCGATAGTTTTTGTCAGTTTAATTTGCGACATTTTCTAGAATTTTACGCCCCCACTATTAGGCACTTTAGCTGGACCTGATGGATTGTGTATAGTTGTTTATTGTTGAATAACTTAAACTGTGACGGATGTCGACCACTAACATTTAATAATAATATTGTTTTCTATCTAGAGATACTTTTTTAAAGGACACAACATTTGGGAAATCCAGTGACCCTCCTAGCCTTAGAAGTCCCTTCCATTTTGTACCAATGTTTCATTCATAAGCATTTTAAATATAAAATGCAAATACTTATTATTACAATTCAAGTATTTTTTTCCAAAGTACCAACAACCCTATTTGCACAGCACGAGTATCGGACCTGGGAGAAAAAATATGGACCCGATTTAGATAATTAAAACCTGTGTTCATTTTAAAAAGTCAAAAACCGAAAAAAATTTGTAAAATCTATAACCCCCCTTTAAACATACTTTAAGTTAGAGAAGGCCAGAAACCTCAGATTCGAGCCTGCAAGCAAGGGATTTCACTTCCCGGGCCGTTGTGAAAAACAATTGTCCAGACCAATTGAAAAAAATCTTTTATCCACTTTCACGTTTGTATTAAGCTTCCAAATGGGACCGAACCCCAAGTCTTTAGCCCTTCCCGTTACAAAATATCTATCGGTGAAACAACGCATTCGTGCTTAAAAATCCTTTTGGTAGACCAAATTGCCGGCACAACCATTCGGTAACGTAAACATAAACTAGTAATGTTTGCCAGCCATTGACGGGTCATAATCATATTTTTCACTTGGCCAAAACTGCTTAAGGTAATGATTTTATTATTCTTATTAAAATGTATTTTCTTTTATGGTAAATTTAGGGCCCATCAAAAAAGGGCCTGCGTGAATCGGTTAGTGGCACTGATTGAATGACAACAACAAGAGTAGAGCCAAACCACCAAGTTATTTGACAAACAACAACGCCCAAAGAATCCAAAGCACTACCATCTCCCCTCGCTTATCTGCACGGCATTTTCGACGAGGCCAGCAGTGATGTGCAAATTGCTTTCTCCAATACAAGGTCTTTCTCGATACACCCTTCCGTGGGCCAGATTATTGGGCCCGTAAGTATAAACTTGCGACATAAATATATTATTTTACAGTACTACTTATTAAATTTATATTCTCAAAACAAGTCAATAAATGTTATAACAAGCTGGATTGAGTGACAAAGCCAAAAGTGGAAATTTTCACCTTGTGACGCTCCTAGTTAAAAAAATATTCAAAAGGAAATTGATGATTACTTGTGTTAGTCTTTATCATGATGGTGAATTTGTGCGCATATTCTTGCCTGATCCCCACTACTGTTATCAAAGTTACGGTCCCTGGAAGAGTCAAGAATGTTTATTTTCACCAAATGACATGCCTAGGCTCAAAATATGTAAAGTTTAATTTTCATGATTTCTTATCATTTTCACATTTTGTGACCTTGCACAATCAACAATCCTTTGAGATTTTAGCGTTAATTACTGTTAAAAGCCAAGGAAAAATTTAAAATACTGGGATTTTTTCATTTTTGAGCCGGGTCATGACAAAAACCAACATAATGGGTTTGCGACCAGCATGGATCCAGACCAGCCTGCGCAGTCTGGTCAGGATCCATGCTGTTCGCTATCAGTTTCTCTACTTGTTATAGGGTTTGTAAGCGAACAGCATGGATCCTGATCAGACTGCATGGATGCGCAGGCTGGTCTGGATCCATGCTGATCGCAAAACGCATTATGTTGGTTTTGTCGTGACATGGCTCATTTGTAATTCACATAGCTCTAAAAGTATATGGCCTAGAATTATGAATCCTTTTTTTCAGCTGCTGTTACACAGATTCTCCGAGTCTTGGAGACAATGCGAGAGAAGAATCGTGAAATTAAGAGGATGGTGCAGCGAAATGCTGTTAAGGTCAGCAGCAGATGACCAACGCTGGCAACTTCCGAAAGATATCTCATTCCCTATTCGTTATCCTGAGCAGATGGAAGCATTCGATGAGCTTCTGGGATGATCAGACAATGCTCTCAACTGTGGTAAGCGTAAGTGTTAGTCATGTTCTTGTGCTCTCATTAGTAACTGAAAAAAGTATACCCATATCCACTGGGCCTAAAAGCGAAATAACATAATGGTCTGTGGTAAGCACTTGATGATAATGTATAATCATTTTGCTATATTTATGTTGGAAATATTGCACAGTGGACAAACACTTTGCTGCATTAATTTCAGAATTAAAAACTGGCATGGTTTTAATTTTTTGATTCATATTGATCACAGTTTTGTGAATTGATTTGAATCAATAATATTTGAATATTCCTTTTGATCATCTGGAATCTCAGAAATGTACATAACAAATATGTGTTGTAATTGCTTCATTCATAAAACCAAGGTAAGGGTATAAACACATTTGCAGTTACATGCTAAAAAAATTAATGAATTAGATAATTCAATATTTGGATTATTCATAAGCAAAAGTAAAAACACGTGATTGTAAATTACAAGAGCATTGTATGCAGTAGTATCGCTCGTCTGTTTAAGACAACTATCAATAACCAATTTTGACAAAAACAATGAAGTTGAAAGGGGCATAACTATCAAAAATATATTACATAATAATGCACCTTGTATTACAACTGTATCTATGATAAACAAGAGTTGATCCCTTTCAAAGGTTTGAAATCAATCTACTTGAATAGCAATGTTGACAAAATGTAAAGTTAAAAGAGTGCATTGCTCAAGCTTTTAGCTTTCTTTATAAGCAAGTATTTCAAGTATTCGTGTTATTGATTATAATGGGTTACATAAAAGTTAGTGTCCGACGACAACAACGACAACTCAGCGATGACAAAAATCTCAAATCTAATTTCGAAACAGACAGGCTGTAAACATTGATCACTGACACATCTATTCACATAGTGTAAAAATATACTATTCAAAATTTCTTGGTATTTTATCTTAATGTTTTCACAGGCATAAGAGCAACATTATTATAATAATGTTAACAGTACAACTTCTTTCCGCATAATATCATTTTTTTTTATTTATTTATTTATTTTCATTTTTTTTTATTTATTTTTTTTTTGTATTTAATCGTCCTTTAATTTTTATCCTGTGTTTAGATCACCCTCGTAGTAATACAAACGAATTGAAAATATACGGACGTATACCTACATATATTGCAATACATTTCAAGGCATTGCATTACTACTGACTCTCATATGTTAGTATAGATATCCATAAATGACATAGAGATCGTAATCAAATCATTCAAAAATCCTAACAATTTATGTAATGATAAATCTTGACTTTCATTTCGTTTAAACTTTCAAACCAATCTTAAATTGATAGAAAGTTCAAACCCCTTGCTGTGGTGTTACTGAATGAACGATTCAATATTTCTTAATGTACTTTTAACATCAGATCGGCAAAGCTTAAATGTAGTTTTACGTTCGTTCTTCAGTATTATTTCAAGAAATGCATGATCAGATTTATTTGACAAAAGTGTCTTTTATTGTTTTTAATAAAGGGCCCCAGGGTATCTTTTTGCTTTTGTTTCGTTTGTTCGCAAATTTACATTGGCTAAGCTAAGAATTGATCATGGATTTCGATTTCATCTCACTTTAAAACATCTTTTTTTCATATAATGTACTTTTATGGGTGTCCTACTCTTGATGATACAAACAATCAATTTGCACATTCCAAAGGACGAGAATATAGATTCAAGACTTCAATAAATTACAGTCATTACCTTTCATAGTAAACAAATAATTGTCTAGTTCTTTAAACTGACAGAGAACTGTTTATCTTTGTAGAATTACAAAACATATTATTCCAAACTTGTAACTTGTACGCCGTCTTATAAAGTTAAGTATCTGCACCTCAGGTAAACACACGAAATTGCCCTTTGTTTTGTTTGTTCGCTGAGTATTTTTCAATAATGTTCAACATGCATGGCATTTTAAGGCATCAATGTTCTTGAAGTGCAGTATGGCAGATAACGATGCACATTTCAAGATAAGACAATTATACATTTCGTTTCAAACACCCAATTACATTGATTTTATATCATGCATTGACTTCTTTAATCGGATAATCATCTATTACCTCATTATTTCATGTCTGAAAGAATCTTGTTTATTGTAAATGAAGCTTATATGTCATGATCTCCTGATACGAAACTGCATGGTGGTTGCAATAACGCATTACCTACAAGTGTTTCAAATGCACGCATGTTCTTTAACTCTAACTAACTTACAATGATCTAAAATAAGAAAGTAATATTAATCAATTCGTTAATTTAAAAGTCATGATATTTCATATCATTTATATTTCAATGATAAGTTATATTGATATGTGTATATGTTTTTTTATTTGACAAAATATAACAAACCGATCTATTATTGACTTTTTTATTTTATAGCTGATTATACGAATTGCATTTACCTTAAATTGAAATACACTTTTAATAACATTTGACATTCTCTCTTTTAAAATAACCAAACAAATAGAATTGAAATACAAACCTTAGCCATCATGACTTGGTAAAACTTCAATCTAAATTACGTTCTGATAATAACGAGATATGATTCTATACCAGAAATAAGAATGGATGGAAATCAAATCTGCGTTTGTTATTGACGCCTTCTATTAACCATGCCAACTTGAGATCAAGTTTGCCAAAATATCTTGTGTTTACCTTTGATCTTTTCATTAATTAAAATTGCTTTCATAAATGCAAAACTGATTTCAAATATTAAATCTTTCAGGTAGTTAGTTATAATGAATAACTTAATTAAATGTTTCATTTTGTCTAATGTTACAAGATTTTATCACCTTTTCATATCATAGCGAGTGCAAAGAAATAATGGTTAAAATAAAGAGCATTTTATTCCAGAATATCAAAGATTCTCCCTCAAAAGTGAAATCAAATGAAATAAAAGGTGGACACTTTAAAAACCAGACCAACGCTACTTTTTGAACACGTTATCGGCACTTTAAAATACATGTCGTATTACTTAATGCTTGGCACTGAAAATGAAATTGTGTTGCATATTGTTATAATAAGAAATATTTTCATAATAACTTTATACTCTTTAGAAAGATGGATCAACTTGTATGTAATAAAAGCTTGTTTTTGTTAGCTTTAATGCTAGAATTTCCTGTTAAATGAGTACAACACACGTAATTAATCTTATGTAATCAATAGTATAATAAAGTTAGACTCTGTTTACATAGATTTATGGAAGTTTTATGAACCACGCCAGCAGCCCTTCTTTGTTGAGAGGTAAAGAAAGCCTTTTGCATTGAATATAACTTGGAAAGGTTAAATGTACCCGGAATAGTAGATCAGGAAATTATATTTCTCAATTCTATGTTGTTGCCCTAATGTATTGCGAATTGGTCGCCCTTCCTTTGTAAAACCTTTATTAAAACGTCTTATTCAGTTAACAAGTAGAGATATTTCACTGCCAATATTATGTATGATGATATTCACTTTTGATGATTTTGTTAGTTATCATTTCCTATTCCAATGTTGGCTTTTTACCTGGGAAATTTTTGTTTCCGTCTGTTTTCGTTTACAAAGAAATATATTTATTCTAATATGAAATTTAGTCTGGGTATTTGCATTTTATGTACATTATTTGTTATTAACTGAGGTAATCTTTGAATATATTTCATTGTATCACAGTATGTTTTAATAAATGCTTGTACTTTTCGTTTTACGTGCAATAACTTGTACTATATTTGTTATCACTAAATAAAATACTGTATATGTTAAAAGACATTGAATCGAATCATTAATTAAATTGATCTGAATATATTTAATTTAAATTGAATTTGTTAAATAGAACAATACTTCAAATTAGGGATGGCAACGAATACCAAAATCAATACTCGAGTACTCGGTCATTTTTCCGATCGAGTACTCGGTTACTCGGATGATTTCCAATGATCTTTAAAGTTTTATCACACAATATCAACACCGTCTGCATGCTACTTTCGTTTTCTATTTTAATTCATAGAATTCGTAACTAGAAAAAGGACTGCAAGAAATACATATATAAATATAAACATAAGAAATGTCAATGACAGCATTTATTATATACCTACAAATACAGGATGAACTTAAAGCGCAAATACGCTTCAACGATTACAAAATTCCGTATTATGTTAGTGACAAATACTGTACCATATATGGAAGTGCCGTACTATTTTTGACGTTGGTTCCGATCTTAGCTTTAAACGTAGCATTTGAAACGGAAACCAAAATTATAAAGGCGTGGCCGGTTTTGCAAAAATTACGTATTCATCCGTCGGTCATAAATCTATTTCATAACAGCTACATTTCATTTTCTGAAATTTCGTATAGAAGTGTAGTATAATGAAAATCATTTATAATTCAAACGAAAAGGTTTCTTATGTTGTAGCCCATGCATTTTTCTACTCGCAATGTTGGAAATTTTTTTTTCGCTCGACATTCGGTCTCGTGAGATATCAATAATTTTTCCACCGCTGCTCGTAGCAAAATACAAAGCTATAACATAATATTCTGTATATATTTACGTTTTTATAATTGACAAGTTTCGGCTACAAACTGTGTAATATTTAAAGGTGATTAAATATAATAAGAGGCCGAATGACGTAAACGACACAGGACTGTGTTTAATCCCATACGCGTGTCGAACTGCTGATCGCCTCGTTAAACTTACGATAACATTTTCACACGTCTGCAAGGATGTTTTGATTGCACTTAACAAGTATTTATACAGATACGTGTACATTTCCGAATTACTGAACTTATCTTTCTAAATCGCAAAAAAGTAGAAATGAAATATTTTTTTCCGAGTAATCGAATATCAATTTTGTAAACCGATATTCGGACGTTCGATCGAGTACTCGGTTAACCGGTTACTCGTTGCCATCCCTACTTCAAATATTAATATGGGCCGTATCCATCTATTAATGACTGCCGTTCATGCACATACTGTATTTCAATTAATTGACGGTGAATAATTATGCATGTTACGATTCATTTATTCTTGATGACATCTCTGCTTAATACGTCATTAATGAGGCGTTATTTTATCCACGCCATGTGCAAAATAATGATAACTTAGGGACCTATTTCAAGCATATTTGATTATCTATCTTCTGTTCTAACAATGATTAATTACCTTGTTTCATTATCAAAAGTGTTTAAAATAAGCAATAGAAATATTTTTTAAAATACTTTCCCAAAAACAGTCCCCTACTTGGCAATTTTACAAAATGGACGAAAATTTCTTTATTCTCATTTATTTTAAAAAAATTTGGCCTTTTAAAATTTTTTATTACCTTTTTTTCATATTAAAAAATTTTGATGGGATTTAAAATATATCAGAACAGTTTGATTTTATTAAAGCGTGACGTTATTTATTTAAACAGTATGTATAATTCTCGGTCGTGACATTTATTGATTAGAAAAAGCATTGACAAGGAAAATAAGACAATTTGTATTCTAAATGCCTTAAGTTTTAACTATTTTTATCTTTGAAATGAGTTTATAGAAGAAAAGCTTTAGACATTCAGCTCAACACCCTTTTGTAAATTTCAACTTTTCTTACGCGCGTTATTAAATTCGTGCAATATGGTTACGTAAGTCAGTATATTTGTTTCCTGCAAAAGTGAAAACACAGACTGTTATTTTCTCTTTCATTTTCAAAGTTTTGAAAATAGGGGCATTTTACAACAAACAAAAAATACATGATGTAAAACATATGGGGACTATATTTTGTTTGTTCAATTAATATGCCTACGTGCTGTACTTCAGGTTTCATATTTTGTGCAGAAATATGCTCACTCACTATCTCTTACAGACATGTCGTTCCCTTTAGTGCAAATTATTCCTGAGGTCTTAGCAAGCATGAAGAATGGATTGTGAAAATTAGAGAGAAATATTGAAACTTATCTCTATTTCCGAAAGGGTGTGTGTTTAAAGATCACATTACCATGCCATTCCTATTAATACTTAACAGAATTACACCATGAAATGGTAAGATCTAGTCTAATTTTAAAAGAATTGGTCTAAACAGGTGCAATTATTCTTCATATCATTCTTAACTTGAGAAGTAAAACATGATTTTTTCACAATAAATTTTACTACAAAGTAAACATATAACTCGACGCTAATTGCCTATAAATAAATGAATTGGTCTATAGGACCGACTTTTTAACTTCCACCTAAATTGTTGTCAGAGCCTTCTACAAATCTCCCCATTTCTAGATTTTTAGAAAGAGGCAAGAGGATACCAAATGTACAGATAATATTTCTTAATTCATTCCGATTTACATTTTTTGATCAAGACGATGATTTCAAGCTACAAAATTAGAAATCTAAGATAAATATTCATTTTGTATTTTTGATAAGGAAACAGCACTTGATTATTTACAAATAAAACATAATAGAAAATGTCAGAATGTATAATCATAGATAACGATAATTTATACATTTATTTCTAGACAAGTTAAAATATTTTATTTAAAGATAACCATTAAACATAATCTACCATGAAATATGATGGAGATTTATCTTTTAATGTGAAAATTATTATATTTGATATGCAATTTATATTTTTGCACCTGTGAAACAACAAGAACAGGAATGAAAAAATTTCTTGGACAGAAAATTTTCCTGGGGGGAAATATTTATCTAGGTTTTTTGTGTGCGTGTTTCAAACTATTATTTTTTCTGCGCAGAATAACAAAGTTAATTGTTAATTTTACCTTCACTCCGCTTTGCCATAGGGTGTAAAATGCTATTTGGCAGCTGTAAAAAGTTGCCCCGTACTTCACTTCAGTGTGGTTATATTTTTCTGGTCCTTCGGGAGCATTGCTGCCAGGACTATTAAGTATTGAGAATTGAGTACCGCTCAAGCCGGCGCTAAGGGGTGTGAGGGATGTTGCACTTATTCATTATCCATCATGTACAGACTCAATCAAACCGTGTCTGCAATTTTCAAGTAATTTTGTTGTGATTAATGCTTCCTAGGGATCACTTTGTTTCCAGATTTTTGTAAACGTTTGTTTAGTTAGCCAATGGCTAAAGTGTTTTGTTAAATAAGTCTGTCTTTTTAAAGCACGCCAATGAAAAATGATACTCATATTCTAAAATGTTCATATAACAATCTTTGCATAATCGGTTTACTCTATTTACCAATGAAACTGTGCGGGGAAGTTCAAAATAGACAAACCAGACAAATCAGGTACAAAATTCAAGAAATCTTCAAAGCCGATTTTGTTATAAATATTGTTTAAGTTTATTTGTTTGAGTCTTATCTTCTAAGCACGTGGCGAATTATTTAACAAAGATAAAAGATGTATGTTGTGTCTTTAATATTTTATACTTCACACCAATACTATCTTAAAGGCGTGAGCTTAATGAGGTTGGCAGATATGTCTGAATAACCAGTGAGCTACATATAACCTTGTTTAGTGATTTAGTGATAGAGAGAAGTGATATAACACAGTACAATCAAACATGTAAAAAATGGTTAGAGCCATGAAATAAATAAATGCATTGTATATGTCTTGTTTTTTTTTTTTTTTGTTTTTTTTTGTTTTATTTGTTTTGTTTTTTTTCCCGTCATCACTCGTCTGAAGTAATTGTTTATATATAAGGTGATTGGCGACGTTTTTGTCAAGCTGTTGAATAAATGTACAACATTGATGACATGTTGGTTTTGACGGTCATCAAAAGTTTTTCTTTCTTTTTATCTTCTTTAATACGTTATTTTTTTCTGTACAATTTATACTCGTAGTATCTGAATTATGTGATGCGTTTACATGTTGTTGCTGAAAAAGATAAATGTGCGTTTTAACAACGTACACTTTTATTAATTAATGTTCTGTCCAAAGTGTCTCAGCTTGTCTATGACTTTTCATGAAAGATAAAGCTGCTATCAAAACACATTGAATGTCTCGCAACTTAGAATCTTTATACAAAAATGTAATATGTTTTATTCACAAAACTATTTTTGAGGCTTAATGGGCTTTAAAATATTTTTATATTAATGCTATATGGTTTAACTTATGACGCTGTGTGTTAACTGTTTATTTTGTTTTGATTCCCAGAAGAAATTATTTCTTAAACAGAATACAACTTTCTTCTTCATTCGCAGTCGTTTTTTATCAAGACATTATGATGCATTAAATTAAAATTGTTTCACCTATGTTATACCAGCTGGAGTATTTGATAAGCTTTCCCTGGCTGGATTATAACATCTCTTTGTCATTTGCGTAATTTGATATAGGAAATGTATACCTTTAGCACAATTTTTCGTGGAACTGGTTTCCTGCCGTCTGTTTACACTAAATGACTTCAAGTCATTATAATGATTGCATAAATCATCATTTTAGCTAAAAGTACATCTACTGTACTTTAAATTTCACATCCTATACTTACGCGATAAGATGAACACCAATCATTTTAATCTTAGAATCGGTTTGTGTTTGCCAAGATAATGAAGATAAATGATGAATAAGATAACTATTGACGCAAATTTGTCATCATTCATAAAAATGATTTATACGTTTCACTTAAATTCATTCAAAAATGAATACGAGGCATCGTCCTGTCATAATACTATCAACAATTACATTCAAAAGAAGCAGCATTTAAAACGACATTTTTATAGAAAATAGTTATACGCGATTCACATTTAATATTCTTTTGTAAATGCACTAGAATCAATATATTATTAATTGCTGTTGTATGTTTGTCAATGTAAAATAAGTATTAATTTATGATATTTGCAAATAAATTTCTGAAATAACATACATTTGATTTAAAGTTGAATGTCCTTAACGTATATGTTAGGTTGTCTTTTTTATCCAGCGAACCATTTGGGGTTGGATTTATTAAACGCATTTAAAAGAAGGTATTTTCGTTCTGATCAGGTGAATCAATAATGAAAGTATGCAGAAAATAAAATAAAAATTTATTCTGAATTTAACAGTTTAGTATGTAATTTATGCAAAAGATACCTCTTTTGCCGAGTTGTTTCGATAGAATAGTAAATATACTTCGAAATAAATTGTCAATAAGTAAATTTGATTCCTTGAGAAGAAATTTCGTCTGCATAAGCACGTTCCAAAACGAGGTGTGGTCCATTTGCCTGCAACACCTGTACTTTGATACAAGTGCCGAAACTCCCTACAAATTACCGCTCAAAGTGAATATTTTGTTGGTGTTTGTTCGTTCGTTCGTTCGTTCGTTCGTTTGTTTCTTTTCTATTTTAGCTTCACTTTTTAACAAATGAATATTATGCTCTGTGTTATGGAAGATGTCATTTGCTGCAAAAGCTTCCAGTAAATGTGGCACGTGATGTTTTAATATATGTCCGGTGGTTAATCATTTCTGTTTACTTAGAGCTGATAAATTACCGTTGAACTTGTCAAACGTATCATTTCTCTTATCAAAACATGCCTGTACCATTTGATATCAAATATTATATCCCCTACAGATATATGCTGACATTGACAAGTCTGAGAGATATATTCGGGTAAATTTTCAGCAGCGGCAGGGGTATCATCATCACATGTGCAATTCATCAGACGGTTTGTTGAGGTCAATTATTTTAGAATGTTCAATTGATATTCTAATAGCAATAACATTTTATTGGAAGGAAGAAATAAAGATGTTATTAATTATTTCAGGTAAAACGTTGACACACATTCACATTCTAAAGTGCAAGGAGGGCTAACAAGACATTTTTAAACATCCGAATATGATCTTGTTAGAATTTGACTTCAGAGCATTGGAATGCAACAGTGCAACATGGAAGTATGTTCCTCTACTTGGTATTCGAGTTTTGCGTGTGGTCCTTTTACTAATCTGAAATTCACAGCTGGGATATTAATGATATACTTTCCGAATAATTTGTTTAGAGTAAAAATAAACGTACGTGGTCCTTTTATTTATACAATGTAACATATATGTTAGATTTTTTAAGTTACGTAAGTCTTTTTCAAAACATTTCTATCAGTAATATAAACACTATTTGACTTTTATGTAACATTATACTTAATCAATTGCTTTTCTTTTGTTCTAGATTTGGTGAATCGCCAAACACTTGTGAATTTATGGTGTTCTAGGATACCACCAATTCCACCTTGTCGAGAACTACACACGTCTTATAAAGGTTACATTATAGGTTTATACATTAAATGAAACATATCTACTTTGCTGCGAAATTATCACCAACTTCTTTACCATAAATTTATCAGAAGATACACTACAAATTAAATGTTATCAGACACCATCATAGTGTAATAATCTTTAAGCTTTATGAATAATAGACAGCCTTCTCCTTTCCTTTACTCGAAAATTCACGAAGATAAGAAAATAATTACGAATACATGTTCCCAGATAGCATTCTATATGGGACCCATGTGGGGCCCATATGGGCACCTATATGGGTCCCATTTGGGCTGCCCATATGGGCCCCATATAGGAAGTGCAACCGGGTTCCAAATGGGTCCCATCTGGGCAGCCCTTATACTCAATATGGGATTCACATGGGCCCCATCTGGGCAGCCCATGTACACAATATGGGCCCCACATGGGCCCCATATGGGCAGCCCTTGTACTAAATATGGGTTTCAAATGGGCAGCCCAGATACTTCCATTATGGGTAGATTTTGAATTCCGGGGTAGATCTATTTTCAATCACTTCAATTATAAGTTTGCTGGACGTTAAGATAGCAACCGCTTGCTACAGAGCATGATTCTTGTACTTGCGTTAAATATTCAAGTGATGTTTTAACTCATTCTGTTTCCTGGAACAGACTAAACTTAGAAAAGTGTACAATATAAAAATCCGAGTAAACTGTACATATTTGTAAATCCACAGAATTTCATTTTGACTACATAGTTTTTAATTAAAAAATACAGAAATATTAATTATTATTCAAAAAGTCCTATGTAGTAAATATTACTTTGGTACACTAAATAAGCAACATGTAATGGAAAACTGTTTATAATGTACGAACAAAATAATTAAAAATGCAGTTTTATAACATTAGATACCTTACAGATCACTATAAGGAAAAATGAAACTTATGCTAGACACTGGTAAAACTTTACAGAAGGTCTTTGGAACTCCAAGAAATATATGTGTATAATGTTTAAATTTCAGTGAATCAACAGTATGACCCCAAATGTCTTTTTAACTTTCTACATAATTCATAGAAAAAGTATTATACATTTACTGTAATTCATTACAAATTTCTATCTACCGATTACTTTCATTTTCAATGATATAGATCTACATCAATTAATATAAAAAGTTGTTCATTACAACCATGTATTACACTTTGGTATGGTAGTGCTGAAGAAAAAAATGTTATGCAGCTTGTGAAAAGTAACAAATATAATAAAACAAAACCTTAGCACAGTTGTAATACTGTTCATAGATGTGTAAACAAAATATTATGCAGCTGATGAAAAACAATTAATATAATTAACAAAACCTTGGCACGGTTGTAATACTGTTCATAGATGTGTAAACAAAATATTATGCAGCTGATGAAAAAAAATTAACATAATTAACAAAACCTTGGCACGGTTGTAATACTGTTTATAGACGTGTGGACAAAATATGCAGCTAATGAAAAGTAACAAATATAATACACAAAAGGTTGGCACTGTTGTAATTGTCAACAAAATATGCAGCTAATGAAAAGTAACAAAAAGTAATACAAAAAAGGTTGGCACGGTTGTAATACTGTTTATATAGACGTGTTAACAAAATATGCAGCTAATGAAAAGTAACAAATATGATACACAAAAGGTTGGCACGGTTGTAATTCTGTTAATAGACGTGTAAACAAAATATGCAGCTAATGAAAAGTAACAAATATAATACACAAAATCTTGGCACATTGAAATACTGTTTATAGACATGTAAACAAAATATGCAGCTGATGAAAAGTAAAAAATAGTTTGTACAAGTTTGTAAAAATCAATAATAATTAAAATGTGATATTACACAAAGATCAAATTTGTTGTGAAGAAATTCATTAAAAAAATTGTCAGTAAAAATAGTTGGTTTCAGTAATTTCTCCGATATTATCAAAGTTTCAACAATAACAACAATAAAGATTACAAGAATCATCATTGTAAAGTATTTCAACTTTATTTTAAAGGTTAATACCATATCAATACATGTGTTCCCTGTTAGTGTCAAGTTTTGACAAGATGTTATAATTGTATTGATCAGTATCAAAAACATTCCCAAGCATTTAATGTCTTGATTTAAATAGTAACAATGTATTTTGTTTGTTTGTTTCATTTTACGCCTTTTACGTCATATAGGCGGGTAGTTTCCTAACCATCGTTTCTGGAGAGTTACACCAGTACTAGACTACCTTCCTCCGTGCAGTAACAATGTTTAATTAAAAAAACAACAAAAACAGCATATAGACAACAGAAAAACAGCATATAATGTCAACAACTAACGTAACATAGCAGCAGAATATACTGACTAGAAGGCAAAATTTGACTAGACAAGAATTTTGCATTTACAAGAAAGACATGCTATGCTGATGACCTCAAACATTAAAATTAGCAACAAAAAGTATAACAAGATAAACAAATGAGCCGCTTACTGTAGTTCTGACCCTTATCACATTTTAAAAATACCTTGATACATATTGACTTTCAATCAGTGGAATAACTTATATGCAGATGAAGTAAAGGTTTGAAAATGTAAAATAAAAGTCATTTATTTTATGCTTTTGAGTGTATTACTGATGTATCCGTGAAAAATATATTTGATAATTTCACAGTGAAATGATTAAAATTTCAAACTTTTCTATGACGAGACTACTTTTTAAAGATTTTATCATCATTCAAATTTTTTGAATTCAATAAATAATATCATGGCTATTCAACGTTGATTGTCAAACTTATTTTTCAGCCCAAGACTTCCTGTATTTATGAGAAATTGGACTTAAATTCAACTAAAATTGATGTTAACAGTGGTGAAAACAGATTTAATATTAACGTTAATATTGAGGAAATTTCATTAGCATAAAATAAAAAGACACTTTATTGTTTGTTGTGTAAGATGTAATTTTATATCATTGAAGGAACTTTAAAAAACAGTGTTCTCACGAGCGCATAGCCACTCATGAGAATACTGTTTTTAAAGCTCTCTTGATGATATAAAATTTCATCTTACACACAAACAAACAAATATCCTCTATAAATTTGCATTTTTAAATTAAAAACATGTCTAGTCACTTCCTTCATTTTCTTCAGGTAAGGTCTCTGACACTTTGTTTCTTGCTTTCCTTCCCCCATCGCGGTCCCGCGCCCTAGCCAGCCACATTGAAACCTCTATTTCAACATCCTTCCTCGTTGCAGCCTTTGTCGGCAAGTTCCTTTGGACACATTCTACAAAACAAGCATTCTTATCCTTAAAGAATGAAATGAAGTGAAATAAAGGTATTGAAACCATTCATAAGCCACCTTGTAGCATTTTGAGCAGTATAAATTGGAATATAAACTAATTCTGGTATGTTTTACCAAATATAGATGTTTGTTTCCTGGTTTTACATAGCTTTTAACAATATTTCTGTGATATCGCTGCAGTCAGTTGTAAGCTGAGATCATCTTATCGGTGTATCAGTAAAGAATGTTAAGGTAAGCAAATAACTTGCTTTACAGGAAGGTGATTTCTGTTTATATTATGCATCACAACACAATGCATGGGATCAAAACCACACAGCATGTAAAATATTCTCTCTTATTAATTTCCATAAAAGCTAGTCAAGCATTTTCCTTCATTAAAGCAATACTCGAAGACACAATAACAAGATCTTGGATAATATATCTATTTTGAAGACACCACTTTGCAAATTTGTAAAAAAATCACTTACTATACAATACATTCAGTATCTAGAGGCCCACAAACTTTTTTTTCCCCTTCAGCCACTTCATATTGTACATTCTTGCCAGTTCATTTGACATGGTTTCTTTCATCAAGCGGTCAACAGTTTCCGTACATCTGCCATACCAAACATTGAGAGGAACCGCACCTTAAATAAAGCAGAACATAAACTTTTTTTAATGTTAATTTTAACACTACTAAGTGGTGGGCTGCAAGTCACCAAATGACAAATAATTGTCAACTGGACCTCAAAAACATGATCTGCCAAGAAAACTGTTTGGATTGACAAATTAAAAGATCTTTCCTCATATATTTACAGCCTAGGACAACACCTTAGTGACTTGTGCCTTTATGTTTGTCCCCTCCACCGAGTGTTATGGGGCACATTATCATTGTTTTTTTTATACAAGAGTTTATTCAATATCAACAGAATAATTTTTGATAATATAATAACAGCTCAATTCCTGGATTTTGACATAAACTCCCGTGATATATAACAGTTGTATATTAGAAAAAGAAATATATAAAATATCATTACAATAACAACCATATCAAACAGGTGTATTTTTAATTTATCAGAAAACAATGGCTATTTCAGTTGTCCGTAATAGAGACTCAGGGGTTCTTGCATTATAACTATGGAACTTAGTACATGATTCAATTTTTTTGTAGCTTTGCATATAAGACAATAGAGGAAACATAAAAACAGGTGTCTAGGTTTGTGTTCTGTTTTCATTTTTTGTTCCAAAAAGACAATGCCTCATTTTAACTTACAATTACACGTCTAAGTTGAAGCATTTATCTCTAATGTTCACGATGTTATCTCCAAAGGCGTTTCCAACTTTTGTTTTATTTAATTATTTTTCTTCATTGCCTCCGCCTTTTTTTAAAAATGTTAATGCTATTCTATTATATAAAACTTCATATCATATTGTTTAACTTTTCCAATCATGTAAATAATTTCTAAAAAATTGGTTATAATATAATTTATTGCAACAGAAACACACAGGGTTATATAGAAAGCAAACTGGTTGTCATAAAAACGATATATAGCATTAATAATCCTTTTAAAGAAATTCGTATATTTTCTCGTTTGTTCCTATCTGTTAGTTAAGCTGAATATCAATTAAAGTTAACCAAATTCAACAAAATAACGTGACATAGTGAACGTATACCACATATACATGCGAATAATCTTCATCAAATAACGTCTTATTACAATTTAAACCGGTGTCACTTTCCCTACTGCGTTGGTACAAACCAGTGAACTTTGATCACCCTTTATCTATACCATTTACAAGAAAGTGTTTTTTTTATAACAAACATAATACTATTAAAAGGAATAACAGGCCATATTTAAAATTATTACCAAATATCAAAATATTCTGATAAAGTTACATGGAAAAATTGACAACTTATTGAGACAAAGGTTTTGGTTTTCAGTTGGTTAATAGTTATAAATTAAAAATCTTACAGCTCCATTCAAACTGGTAACAACAAGTACTAAAACACTGTGTCAGTTATTATAAAAAGTTTTCTCGTTTGATAGAATATATAATTTTTCAATAGCATAGTACTGGTTACTTTCTAATCATTTCACTAAAATACAAGAACGTATTGTGAAACAATAACATTCACCATTAATGAAATTAATAATAGTCTGAATATAATCCACCGTATTTCTCGTTCCTCTTTTGAAGAAAGTACTGCAAAACGAATATCTAAGTTAATTCAATATCATTCAAAACTGCAACAAATAATTTACTGTGAAAAAAAGATATACATGTATATTTAATATGTTTGTAAAATAATTTATCAGATGAGTACAGACTAGATATATTCTTATTATAAACAGTTATATATCATTCAAATTTATGATACAGTTTGTTTTCACAGATTTTTATTTCGAGTTCTACAAGATATCATGTTATTTGAATTTTGATTAAAAACGTTTGTTTTGAAATATCTTGATAACACATATCACCTTTGTTCATTTTGATATTGATAAAAAGCAGCGGTAGCTGTGTAAATAAAACATGATATAAAACGTCAGGAAGTAGTGATAGGATTTGATTGATTTATATCTGATCTGAAACAAAACGAATAGTAGTCAAATACGTTTTTTCGATAATCATAATTATCAGACAATGAATGAAGTAGGGTTGAAAAAAAATCAAAATAATAGGTTTATATATATTTATTCTTTTAAGATAAGACATTCTAAAACGGGTTATATATATTCAATGTAATTAATTTGCAGGGAAGAAGGTTTCTATTTTTTTGTAGATAGGTCTAGTTTTCTTTTTCGGATTGTGTGTTAAAACACATGTTAAAAGTCGAAGAAAATACACAATATAGAACATTTCTTGATATGCAATGAATATATGTTTTTGAAGTATCACTTTATGTTTTACTTTAAATCAATACTTCTGTTTGAATCTAAACATATACATTGTCTTTCAGTGTAACATGTATTCGTAATTGTTTTCTTATCTACGTGAATTTTCGAGTAAAGGAAAGGAGAAGGCAGTCTATTATTCATGAAGTTTAAAGATTATTACAGTATGATTGTGTCTGATAACATTTAATTTGTAGTGTATCTTCTGATAAATTTACAGTAAAGAAGTTGGTGATAATTTCGCAGCAAAGTAGATATGTTTCATTTAATTAAAAAACCTATAATGTAACCTTTATAACACGTGTGTAGTTCTCGGTTCTCGACAGAGTGGAATTGGTGGTATTCTAGATCACCATAAATTCACAAGTGTTTGGCGATTCACCAAATCTAAAACAAAAGAAAAGCAATTGATTAATTATAATATTACATAACAGTCAAAAGTGTTTATATTACTGATAGAAATGTTTTGAAAAAGACTGCCGTAACTTATAAAATCTAACATATATGTTACATTGTGTAAATAAAAGGACCACGTACATTTTATGTTTACTCTAAACAAGTTATTCTGAAAGTATAACATTAATATCCCAGCTGTAAAGTTGAGATTAGTAAAAGGACCACACGCAAAACTCGAATACCAAGTAGAGGAACCTACTTCCCTGTTTTTCATTGTTACACCCAATGTTCCGAAGGATGACGTCATTACGCTGCTTACGGATTGGCGCCTTTTTGTCAAAATATTTATTAACTGATATAAATCAAAATGTGGCGTTAGTGTATGTGAGATATTATTTCGGAATTGAATGAAAAAAATCATTATAAGAACTGAAAATATAAATAAAATGCTTTTTATTGTTGCTTTAAAAGGCCTTGTAAACTATATAATCGAGGGTGAAAACATAACAGCCGCATATACAAGTAGTCCATAACTAGTGTTTATTGGCAGTTTAACACCGTTTTGTCCCTACCTTGTCTATAGTGACAAATCACGTGGAGTGTTACAATTGATTTTATTTTCTGCAATTTTACGATATAAGTTATCCTGATAAGCACGTAAAAGACATCTTTTTAACTGCGTTTACTTAAAGCAGCATCAAATGGTTGGCTGGATAAAAAAAGACACCCTAACATATACGTTAAGGACATTTAACTTTAATCAAATGTACTTTCAGAAAATTTATTTACAGTCATCAAAATCGTATCTCTTGACAAACATACCACCGAAATACATTGAATCTAGTGGAAAAGAATAGATGTGATTCGAGTATAAATATTTTCTATAAAAATGATGCTTTGAATGTTGCTACTTTTGAGTGTAATTGTTGACAGTGTTATGCCTCGTATTTATTTTGAATGAATTTAAGTGAAAATATAAATCACTTTTATAAATGATGACAAATTTGCGTCAATTTTTATCTTATCTATCATTTATCTTCATTATCTTGGCAAACACAAACCAATTCTAAGATTAAAATGATTGGTGTTCATCTTATCGCGTTAAGTACAGGATGTCAGATTTAAAGTACAGAAGGTGTACTTTTAGCTAGAATGATGATATGCAATCATTATAATTGCTTGAAGTCATTTAGTGTAAAAAGACGGCAGGAAACGAGTTCCATGGAAAATACCATCAAATTATGCAAAAATGTGCTAAAGGTATGCATTTCCTATATAAGATAATGCAAATGTCAAAGAGATGTTATAATACAACAAGGGAAAAGCTTATCAAATACACCATCTGGTGTAACACAAGTGTAACAATGCATTATAATGTTTGGTACCTGTAGCATTGATAAATATATGATTGTGAATGAAGTAGAAAGTTGTATACAGCTTAAGAAATAATTTCTTCTGAAAATCTAAACAAAATAAATAGTAAACACACAACGTCATAAGATAAACCATATAGCATTACTATAAAACTATTTTAAAGCCCATTATGCCTCAAAAATAGTTTTGTGATTACAAGATATTAGATAGATCTCAAATTGCAAGACATTCAATGTGTTTTGATAGAAACTTTATCTTTCATGGAAGCCATAAGCAAGTTGAGACATTTGGGGCACAACATTTATTAAACATAAAGGTGTACGTGTTATAGCGCATATTATCTTTTTCAGCAGGCACCACATAATTCAGATACTATAAATTGTACAGAAAAAAAGAATAACGTATTAAAGAAGATAAAAAGAAAGAAAAGCGTTTGATGACCGTCAAAACCAACATGTCATCAATGTTGTACATTTATTCAACAGCTTGACAAAAACGTCGTAATGACGGAAAAAACCCCAACAAAAACAACAAAAAACTAACACCAACCAAGACATATACAATGCATTTATTTATTCCATGGTTCGAACCATATTTACGCCCTTGATTGTACTGTGTTATATCACTTCTCTATCACTGAATCACATAACAAGGTTATATGTAGCACACTGGTTATTCAAACATATCTGCCAACCTCACGCCTTTAAGATAGTATTGGTGTGAAGTATAAAATATAAAATACACAACATTCATCTTATATCTGTATTAAATAATTCGCCACGTGCTTAGAAGATAAGAATCAAACAAATAAACTGAATAATATTTATCATAAAACATGTTTTGAAAATTTCTTGAATGTAGTATCAGATACACGTTTGTCTATGCAAAGATGATAAAATAGAGTAAACCGATAATGCAAATATTAATATATGGACATTTTAGAAGATGAGTATCATTTTTTATTGGTGTGCCTTTAAGAGACATACTTATTTAAGAAAACACTTTAGCCATTGGCTAAATAAACAAACGTTTACAAGCCCTATAGCAGAGCAAAGTAAAGGAAAAATTAGCAATTACATTTTAATACTGCGCAGGAGAAATGTGTTTGAAAAATATAGAGATATATCTTCTTCCAAGGAAAATTTTCTGTCCGAGAAAATATTTTCATGTTCTTGTTATACACTGTCTAAGTTTCACAGGTGCATAAAATATAAATTGCATATCAAATTATGTATTTCTTATTAAAATCATCGTATTTCATTGTAAGATTATGTTTAATGGTTATCTTTATATGATATATTTTAACTTTTCTTAGATATAATGTATAAATTATCGTTATCTATAATAATACATTCTGACATTTTCTGTGTAAATAATCAACTGCTGTTTTCCTAGTAAGTACAGAATGAATAAATCTAAATACAGTACAGTAAAGTTTTCTCACATTCATAATGCCTACATTCATAATGCCCCATAAGCAGATATGATATTTATATATATTCCACTGTAACTTTGCACAATTGAATCATTTCTCTCGTACTTGTTAATCGATCCATCAATGTGGCACAATACATGGAGATGGTTTTGAATTATGATAAATTTACTTTATAGTAAAATTAAATGTGAACAAATCATGTTTTACCTTTTAAGTTTAGAGTTATATGAAGGCTAACTGTACCTGTTTAGACCTCTTCCATTAATATTAGACTAGATTTCCATACCTTTATGTTGTAATCCTTTCGGAAATAGAGATAAGTTTCAACCTTTTCTCTTTAATTTTCGCAATGTCGTTTTGATAATTGCTAATACCTCTGGAACAACTTGCACTTAAGGAAACGACATATCTGTAAGAGATAGTGAGCATATTTCTGCACAAAATATAAAACCTGAGTTACAGCACGTAGGCATATTAATTAAACAAACAAAATATATAACCCATATGTTTTACATCATGTATTTTTTGTTTGTTGTAAAATGACCTTATTTTGAATACTTTGAAGATGAAAGAGAAGTAAACAGTCTGTGTTTTCATTTAATGATGTTTACTTTTGCAGAAAACAAATATACTAACTTAGCTAAAAAGGAGACAACTGAATGTTTTTATAAACTTTAAGAAGGAATTGGTGCATTGGGATTTCTATGTATACATTAGTAGTCTGAAAACAGAGCAATATAATAAATATACAAGCATACTTGGTTTAATAGAGTCTACTAATACTTTGAACTCGACATTGCAACCTAATGCATAGTATTTGGTGTATTACCTACAAGTTTTGAAAACCAATAATATCACAAGGGATGTAAGTCTGAAAATCCAACTAGTTAAATCTGCATTCCTACAGATGATCTTAATACTTTAAGAAAACTAAACTTGTAAGAAATACTAATATTATAAGAAAAGTATAACTATTGGAAATAAAGGTAATGATTTTTATATTATGTGCGATTAAGGACTGATTTTGCAGTATGGTATCTGTCATCATATTTTTATTTCTTATTTTAAACATAATGAAATATTCAAATTCTTTCAAGGTTCGAAATTAATCATTGTTACAACAGAAGATGATAGATACTTAAATATGCATGAAATAGTTATCATTATTTTGCACATGGCGTGGATGAAATAACGCCTCATTAATTGACGTATTAAGCAGGGATGTCATAGAGAATAAATGAATCGTAACATGCATAATTATACACCGTCAATTAATTGAAATACAGTATGTGCATGAACGGCAGTAATTGATAAATGGATACGGTACATATTACTTTTTGAAGTATTGTTCCATTAATTACGTGTTTGTACACCTTAAACAGAAAATTCTAACATTTATCCGTTTTAAAACATTTAAACAGACAAATAATAAGCTATCATTACATACAAGTTGATCCCTTTTTCTAAAGAGTGTCAATGTTTTTTTGAAAATATGTCTTATTTTCAGTGCCATGTATTAAGAAATACTACATTTATTTCTTTAATTCTCTTTAAAAGTGCCGATAACGAGAGTAAGCGTTGGCCTGGTTTTAAAAGGGCTCATCTTTTATTTCTTTTACTTTAACTTTTCAGTGAGAATCTTTGATATTCTGAAATAAAATGTTCTTTATTTCAAAAAAAGTTCTTTGCACTTGATTTGACAGGAAGAAAGTGTTAAACTCTTATGACTACAAACGAAATGAAACATTTGATTAAGATATTCATTATAACAATCTACCTGTGAAAGCTTTAATGTTTGAAATCCGTTTTACATTGATGAAAACAATTTCAATTAATGAAAAGATAAAAGATATTTTGGCAAATTGAATCTCGAGTTGGCAGGGTTAAAAGAAGGCGCCAATAACAAAGGTAGATTTGATTTTCGGCCATCTCTTGTTTCGGGGAAAGAATCATAATTCGTTATTATCAGAACGTGATGTAGGTATTTATCAGTAATCTAGATTCAAGTTTTATCTATTCATGACGACTGAGCTTTCTGTTTTTATTTCAATTTGTTTGAGCTACTTTTTACTTTTATTTTAATAGAGACAATGTCAAATGTTATTAAAGTGTATTTGAATTAAAAGTAAATGCAATTCATTTAATCAGCTATAAATTAAAATTAAAGAATGTCAATAGACCTGTTTGAAATGTGTCGTCAAATACATTCATATATCAATATAGCTTTCTATTGAATTCAAAATGATATGAAATGTCATGACTTTTAAATGACCGTATGGAATTATATCATTACTTTTTATTGATTAATGAAATGAATGCATATTCTTATGCTCATCATTGTAATTGAGCTACTCCCACCAAAGAACATACGTGCATTTGAAACTCCTGTAGGTCATGCGTAATTGCAAACAGCATGCAGTTTCGTATCATAAGATCATGACATATATGCTTCATTTACAATAAACAAGAGTCTCTCAGTCATGAAATAATGTGCTAATAGATGATAATCCAATTAAAGAAGTGAATGCATGATATCAAATCAATGTAATTGGGTGTTTTAAACAAAATGCAGAATTGTCTTATTTTGCAATGTGCATCGTTATCAGTTATACTGCACTTCAAGAACATTGTTGCTGATGTATCAGGTGCTTAAGATGCAATGCGCGTTGAAAATAATTGAACAAACAAAAGTGGTCATTTGTCAAGGTTCATAGTCTAAATTTTTCAAGGAGATTTAAAAAGATTAATTGCTAGAGCAATGTTACTGTCAGTTATATGAATTATTATTTGTATTGTTTCAATTACTGTGAATTGTTATGATTCGAAAACAATTTGTCTTATATGAAACTATATTCTCATCCTTTGGAATGGGGCAATTAATTGTATCATGGAGTGAGCCTTACAAAGAACTTGACATGAAAGAATGATTGTTTAGTCAGCGTATGAAAGAATAACAGCTTAACATATTAAATATCAATGGATGCAAGCTTAGTCAGAAAAAGTTTGTTACAACTGTTTGAAAAATGAACCAAAGAATGAACCTGTAATAAATTAAAACAAAAAATATTGAATGAATAAAATAAGGAAAAAAAAAAAAAAAAAGTAAAAGAAAAACCAAAAGCAAACCAAAAAAAACAAAGAAAAAGCAAAAAAAAAAAAAAAAAAAAAAAAAAAACACATTAAAAAAAATGCAATCCGAGGTTTCTATATAAAAATAACGAGTACTTTTAACTTTACCTATCTATGTTAAGGTAGTAAATCCCTAATGAACTATCTCCACTTTGAGGAGTATTCAAATAGGCTAGAATCACTGTAAAGTGTATTGAAACTGAGGGGCGTGGGTTCAAACCCCAGAATGTGCAAATTTTTTCTTTCTTTTTTTTTCTTTTAAACATTTTTTATAAATCCCTCAGATCCCTAATGGAAGAGAAAATGCTTTTTTTAATTATTGAAGGTAATTCATTTCTATATAATGCCAAATTTAATAGCAAATATGATACCAGATATTTTCAAAGTTTAATAAAATAAAAACTACACCGCAAAAGTATTTTATATTTCGCAAGACCAACCAATATACATTTAAGAAAATTTAGGCAAACTTTGAAAATAGCCCCTCATTGTGGAAAATTTAAAGGATATTTTAAATAAGGCTTTTTATATAGGGAAATGGTCAAATAAGTGTTAGAAGTGGGTGGGGTAGGGTTACATTTTTATACATATTAAAAGCATTTCATTTAAAAACAATCATTTTGCTTGTTTAATTTGTTACCTAAATGTCATTTTTTGTTTCTTAACAATGAGCAATGGGAAAACATTTTTCATAATGATGATATTATAGATTATTTAGAGTTTCCTCATTTCTGAAAAAAAGGCCTTCTAATGGCAAAGTTTTAGTTCAGCAAAATGTCCATAACTCATAAACCACATGGTAAATTGTGTTTAAAATTTTGCATACATGTGACATTTAAGGCATATAACTGTCCTATATTGTCAATTTTACATTTTCAGTGTTCTAAAGAAAGATTTTATCGTTCATCCAGTCACAACACGGTATGGGGTTTGACCTTTCTATAAATTTAAGACCAGTTTGAAAGTGGATTATGAAATAAAGGTCAGGATTTATGGATCCTGTAGAATTTATTTTTCCGCCTATGGCGTTGTGATACCCGTAACAGTTGCCAAGGGTACGCAACGACGTCATGTTTTAAAACGGGCTTTGGTGGTCAATTATGACATCATTCATGTATCCAAAAAATGGCTAACTATTTGACTAAAATTAACGGAGTCTAATCTGAAACATAGTCAGCTTTTTACATGCCAATTTTCAAGACGCTACTCAAAAGTTTGCAAAGTGTAGCGTTCTACCTCATGCTTTATTTAGAACGTAATATTTTAAAAGTTATGTATAACTGGCGCGCTTTGTCTTTTTTTCATGGAAATGGTTTTCCTTTATTTTTTGAACTTCTAGTGGTAATGGATAATATGCTATTTGGGTGAAACACTTCCATTTCTGAAAACAAGTTAGCACTGCTCAAATGATAATATTATGAAATTGTGTGTAATAATGTCCAATGTCTTTTTTCTCATTTAAATATTTATGTATTCGTTGTAGTATTCCTTGAACATGCTTCATTATTAATATAGATTTTAAGGTAGACCATGGGAAATGCATTACCTCCACTTTGAAGAGTATTCAAATAGGGTAGAATCACTTGTCAACTACATTGAAATTGTTGGGCGTGGGTTCAAACCCCTAGAAGGGGCACCTTTTTTTCTTTCTTTTTTTTCTTATTAACATTATTTATGCATCTCTCAGATTCCTTTTGGAAGAAAAAAGTGTTTGATTTTGATTATATAATTATTGTAGGTATTTATTTGCAAAATAATGCCAAATTTCATAGCAAATATGATACCAGATATTTTCAAAGTTTAATAAAATAAAAACTACACGGTAAAAGTATTTTATATTTTGCATGCTCCACCAATATACTTTTATGAAAATTTTGGCAAACTTTGAATACAGCCCCTCATTGTGGTAAATTTTAGGGACATTTGAATAAGGCTTTTTATATAGGGAAATGGTCAAATAAGTGTTTAAAGTGGTGGGGTAGGGTAACATTTTTATACATATGAAAATCATTTTGTTTAGAAACGATCATTTTGTTCGTGTATGGATGTTACCTGGATGTTATTATTTGTTTCGATGAGCAATAGGAACACATTTTTTTGTAATGATGATATTATAGATTATTTAAATTTTCCTCATTTCTGAAAAAAGCCCTTCTTACAGCAAAGTTTAAGTTCAGAAATATATCCATAACTCATAAACCACACGGTAAATTTTATTTAAATTTTGCATACAGGTGACCTTTCAGACACATAACAGTTCTATGTTATCAATTTTACAGTATTTTATAAAGCCCATTACCAATGGTCTACCTTGTTGAATGTGTGTACAGTAAGTCAAGTTAAACTAAAAAAGGAAGCTTAACAAACGAGTATGTAGTATTACTAAGTGTAGCGCTCGTTTTCTTTCTAACTCTTTATCTTATCAAATGGTCACAGGTACTCACCAAACTTTCGTAATTGATGCATGTTCTAAACTAAAGTGCAACCTAGTATCGCGAGATCACGAATATCAACGCTTCATTAACGGCAGTTCACAGCAATTTCACAGATAATAAAGCGCTAACTGTTTGTTTCTTAATCTGGCTTATTTTGGAAAGTTTCTGAATATACCGATATTATGATTAAAATTTTTTTTGAATAAATTAGATTATTTAATCTATTGTTTGAATCTACCGAATTAACATCAGTAGAATTAATTCAATTTAACAAGTTAAAATGAGAATACTGCAGATGTTACGAAATGGTATATTTTTTAGTGAATTGTTGGCAAAATGCATTCTTAAAAGAGGAGACTAGTATCGCGAGATCACGGATATCAATCGCTTTATTATCTGTGAAATTGCTGTGAACTGCCGTTAATGAAGCGTTGATACAACCCCCCCCCCCAAAAAAAAAACAACAGACTATTATAAAAAAAGTACATATCTCCATTGAGTTTTGATTTATATATATATCGAAACTTACGTACAAACGTTTTTTTTAGATTGATACCGCACTGTTCTAACATATTTTTCTGAAATTTTGAAATAAAATCAGCACTTATGAAATATAACTGCTTTGTTGTAAAAACAAAGTATGGGTGGTTTAAAATGGCTATGAAATGAGCAAGCAGTATGTAACAAGTATAAAAAGGTTTTAAACTAAGTCATGTTGACACTTTCATTCCTCATGTTAGGTTATTTGTTATTCCATGAATCAGATTAGGGAGTTAGACAATTTTAGGCAATGGAAAGAAGATTTATTTTAACATTCATTATCTTTTCACATCTACTTCAAATTAAGATGCTATGGAATATACATGTCTGAAGCAATGTTAAACATTTATTCATTTTATGCAAAAATGACGCCATCTTTTAATATATACTTTATTTCTATCGGGAAAATCATGTAAGAAACCAACGTTTTCTACCATCATATTTTGGTGTTGATTTTTATTATATATTCATAAACAAAACGTGCTTTCAAATAATAAGACAACCAAGGCTAGCCCTATGAATAAAAAAATTATGTGGCACATTTTCATTTAATAGAATATAAAGACATATGTATTTGAGACAATACTCGCAAACAATTCTAAATAAACCTGTTACAATATCTATGAAATTGATCCGTAGAATAAGCATTTGTATGATACATTACCATTAAATAACTTAGATGATTTAAAAACGCGTTATATACATTTAATTAACACGAATAAAGTGCTAACCGATGACAAACCTTTCACATCATGTTAAAATTAAATATTGTTCATCGCGTATTACTTTTTTTAAAAATATTGGAATCACTATTTGTTCGTAGGATAATAAAAATATGAAACCACTTGACGTCTTGCAGAGAAGGCTTACGTTATCTTCTAACGAGTTGATGTATTTTCTGTGTGATAACATCATGATTATGCAGTATCCGATATGCACAATATTGTCTTTTAATGAATACTTTCATGATGGCGTGATAAAATTTACATGCTTCAAAGTACATTTTCAAATCTGTATTGTGATAAACTTGATATGAGATTGTTGATGCTATCAAACCGGATTTTGCTTTTTATAAGTGCAAACACATTTTCGGTAGTATTGCGTGAATATACTTTTAATTTGTTTCTGTATGAAAAATCATAATTTCTTATCTTTAATTATCTCTATATATCTTGAAAGCTTTAGAGTCTTAACCGAAAAAAAGTTAAAACGACATTTGTTTAAATTCATAATTTTTATAAACAATTTCATAAAGTCTTGTGGAGGCATTAATTATCTGAGGTTACAAATCCAATGACATCATAATTACCTTGTGTTAAGATTGCTCATAAATAATACAGTTGCACTTTTATTCATAGCTTTATTTAATACTCTGTCAAAACGGTAATGCATAAATTGTGTTTTGGAGATTTAATCACTTGATTTAATTTGCCATGAATATCATGTGTAATAAATGCATTACATTGTAATTTTGGAAATCCGGACTTCTGTGGGACTGGCCAAAAATTTCTGATTTTGTAATTATCCGGATTTCCGAAGTTAGAAAGTTATATTTAATTTAACAAATTAAATTTGCTAAACAAAAAGTATATATCTGCAAAATGAAGTGTATTTGTATTCCTGACAACTTTCAAAGATACTTTTGAGTAATAAAGAACATGATATGCTTTGTTAAACTAATGAAAAAGAGAAAACAAAGCAAAAAAGGGATTAGACATTTAAAAAAGAGAGACTATTTATATAATTTAATTTCTATATACAGATTGCATCGTTTAACAATGTATGCCATACGTTTGCTGATTTGTGTGGTTTTAAGGCGCATGAATACAATATAAGTCATATGGCGTCGAAACACAAAAGATGATATTTTCTAAACTCGGGTGTTATAAACTGAAATAAAACACCATAGATGACAACCACCTGACGGAACTAAGAGATGGATAAACACCAGTTATTCGGATCAATTAAGTCGCCTAATACGATGACGCAAAGATAAACCGTGGCTGCCATTCTTATGCCTCAACCATTAAAGACAATCCCTCAGTCACAAGGGTGGGGATAGGAGCATGTCTTAAGTAAAAAAAAACATTAATGCGAGAATGGAATTGATTCAGTATCGATCAAATAAATGGTGTCCAAAGCATTCTGTCGTCGGTCGCAGAACATGATTGATTGAAATGTTTGATAGTTACGGATGGTTCAATATGAAACATAAAAAATCTTTAAGATTGGATAAGAAAATGAGTCCTTTTTCTGAGTACTATAATGTAGATCAGGGAAAAAAGAATTACCTAATATTAAAATTCCCCGTTTATAAATAAATATGTTTCATTGAAGTTTTGCCAACAATGAATACAAAGATGAACAAGGAAGGAGGGCATTAAATGAACGGCAATAAAGAAAATAGAGCTTTTTATGTTTTCCAATGTTTGATAAATCTTTACATCTAATTTAAACATTACAATTGGCTTGGTCGTGATATCTTATTTCACTGATATCGTGTTAAATGAGAGCACCTCTTTCATGCCAGTTTGAATAGACATCTCAATGTTATTATGAATTATTGATACAATATCAATATTTGAGCCGTGTCATGACAAAACCAACGTAATGGGTTTGCGACCAGCATGGATCCAGACCAGCCTGCGCATCCGCGCAGTCTGATCAGGATCCATGCTGTTCGCTTACCAAGTCTATTACAAGTAGAGAAACTGATAGCGAACAGCATGGATCCTGATCAGACTGCGCGGATGCGCAGGCTGGTCTGGATCCATGCTGGTCGCAAACCCATTTTGTTGGTTTTGTCATGACATGGCTCATTTGTTCTTGTATCCTACAATACAATTTAATAGGTACAATACTGTTTTATATCGCTAAAATTAATTGTGTATAAAACCGATATGTCTTTTCTCATTGATGTTTGTACTTAAAGCAATTGAAATTTTTCTAGAAATATTGTAAGTTATCGCAAAATGAGAAATGCTTGATCATCATTAGTACACATCTAAATGTGACAAAGTGTTTTTGAATAATTTGATATGAAAATTAAAAAAAAACCACAACATGTTTTGCGTTCTTTTTGCGTTTTTTTTTGTTCCCTTTTAAAATGTTTTGAATATTAAGTTGTCTTCCATCATGACATTAATCAAACACTGTATCTTGATACCCTTTCATGAATAAAAAATGTAAAATATGTGAATAAATACAATTTCGTTAACCTTAATATAACATGCTTTGCACATATATACATTTATAAACATACAAAAAGGACAACAACAAACAAACAAAAACATGATAAAACATACATACAAAACAAGATGTACAATGACAGCCTCAAATCTTCTGATAATTTCTCTAATAGGTCAATGAAAATGAGGAGGGAAGGTAAGAAAAAATTAATCAAACGCCACATACTCAGCTTACAAAACTGTATGTAATCTCGTTTTCATAAAGGAATTGTAAATCTATTATTTAGGTTGCTGCATGTTGTTAACGAGAATAATCTTTTTGAGTTAACGCATCATTGATTATTTAAGTCACATATTGAAACTCTCTGTTTACCATCTATTTATTTTCAGGAAAATTTGCATTCTGTCAAGAAACACATTGAAAAATAGCTATGTTCGCTATTTATGCCTACGTGATAAAACCAGCGTTCGACTTGCTCTGAAAAACTATTTAAGTATTATAAAAGACAGGCAAGCTATCTCAAGGTTGTAATGTTTATGAAAACTTTAGAGAAGAATTTCACATTTTTAAAGGCAAAAATTTTATCAATTTTTTGTGATAACATTTTCATAAACACTTGTTATTGATGTTGAACATGTTTATGAATTAAATATTTTTATTCAGGTTTTTACAAAATTAATGAAGAAATCGTCTGTGAGATATCGAGCAGCAAAATGTTAATGTTAACTGTTCAAACCGTTTTGATTTCACTTTTGTTTCTGAATGTGCACTTACAGCTGGTACTGGTTGGAACTTTCTTATTCAAGACGCATTTTATCCTTGTCCTGTTTCGAGAAATCTTTAGAAATCTTAGAACATTTAGAAACAAAAATTCGACAAAATATTTCAACGGCCCTCTTTGGCATCTTAATTTAGAGATTATGATAAAGTATTTAAGTGACGTGCATGTCAATATTAGTATGGTAACTATTTTCTTGCAATGGTTTATCAATGAAAGCAAATAATTTAAAAAAAAAAAAAAAAAAAAAAAAAAAAAAAAAAAAAAAACACACACACACACACACCAAATTAAAGCTTATTCTTTCTTTTTTTCTACCTTTACCCTCTTTATTTCAAATTTATTTTTTCATTCTGAATTCATATCAGTCTCACACCTTCCAGTTATTATCATTCTCGAGACATGTGTTTCAGTTACAGTTGTTTCAAAACTTTTAGGTATATCAACACTAATTAAAAGTAAAATTTAATTCACAAGATATAATTGTATTTTGTCTATTTTTAGTTTGATCTTTTGACAGCTAATCTCTGACATGCAGGCTTTATAAGGTCTGAATCCCTTGCAAAATTTCTCATTTTTACACACATTTGCTTTAACTAAAAATCGGCGTATAATTGTATCTGCGAATGTTAAATAATTCAAAATTGTTCCAGCTATATTTAACGATGAATTCAGCTTAAGCCGATGTTTGGGGTCGTGGACGTGGTAGCTTGCATTTACCAATACCTTCAATAAACAGGCTCAATCAAACCGAGTCTGCGACATTTTTAATGTTGTCGTTTCTGGCGTTATTTAGGGATTCCGTTTCATCTATTTAATGACATGTCTTCTTCATTCTCAAACTTTCTAACTTTGCTATTCTAATTGTATCTGAACTAAATGTGTACGAGTATGTTCATTTGTCAATAACATGTGTATAAAACGATAAGTTATACTAATATTATAGACTTTTCAAGTGAAAAACAACTGTGCAGGATAAGCGTAAATTGTTTGCGCATTCGATTCGACGCACCAATACATGATATAAAGCAGGTTAATGGTCTTGTTGCGAACATGCCTGCTTGTCGATTGGGTTTACATTTTGATAACATAAATTTGAAAACCAATTAACCTTGTTGAGTAGTTAAGGAAGTAATAATTGACATTTCAAGAGAAAATGTCAGATTTGTTTTGCAAAAATGTCTGCAGAGCTAAACAGAATTTTGCATTTTTGTATAAAAATGAAACTCTTAGCCTTCCTTTGTCGGTTACTATTGTTTCTTTTTAAATATCGTTAAGGTGAATTTCCTGTCCGTGCTCTGCCTTGCGCCCTGTCTTTCCGGGTTCCATTTCGCTGGTTCTTATTGCTGGGACGTGTGGGGGTTGCGTTCATTGAATGCCTTTCCTTGTTGATCTTGTTTATCATACAATCTTTTGCAAATTATAGACAAACTTTAAAGGGTAAGATAAATGTTTTCTTTTATTTAAAAAAATGGAATGTATTAGAAGTATTCCTTCACGCTTTTGTACACACTTTTATTGCACGTAGTAGAGGTTATTATCTAGAATATATGTTTACAGAATGAAAGAATCTTATAACGAATTTATGAAAGTGCATTGATAGTTTAGAATTACACGTTAAGCATATTTTTTTTGCAATTCCTTGGCCAACAAAATGTTATATTTTTTGTGCTGCTTAAAACAAAAAATAAACACAGCTGACACGTGGTAGTAAAAAGATTTTTCATTTTAACTTCAAATTTAAAAACGAAGAAAATATGAATCCACATGGAGGAAAATTTTCTCAAAAGAAAGATTAAAACGATTAAATGCCTCATTTCACATGAAATTGCAAATAAAATGTATTGTTTGAGACGTGCCATATTATATTAGCTCCCGGAAGGAACTTTTATTTATTGGTAGGTAAACTACGCTTAACATTTAAAACATACATTTCTCGCACAGCAGTGTTATTATTAAAGCAATATACGAATTAATACATGTACTATTTGTTACACATTACGTGATTTGTTCACTATAGTCTTAGGTGACCTTAGAGGGTAAATCTACATAATGTCACATTACCAAAACGGTACCCACGCAATAACCGAATGCCGGGTTTTAATTTTAAGTTATTATAGTTGAGATGTCTGTTTTGAATGCCATAGAATACAACATCTCAACGAGGTATGTAGGACGCTATTTTTTACCTTATCAAGATAATGTCAATCGAGGCATCATTTTGTAGATATGATAGAATATGATAGAATAGGTAAGAACAGGACAGGACAGGACAGGACAGGACAGGACACCGCACCGCATCACAACACAGGGATAGGATAGGACAAGTTAAATGAAGTTACAATAAAATCACCATTAAGTTTTGATAAAGATTAATATTATCATTTATGTTTATTTCTAAATCCATAGATACGCCTCATACATAGTACAAGAAAAAATGATAAAATAAAATGTATATATTAAATATTTCTGAAAGTCATATTCTTATTTGTTAAATATTATAATAAATTATCACACTAGATAAATCAAGCCATTTTGTATCGTATGGATATTTTGAATCTTCAATGTTACGCCTCGTTTTAAAGGTATTAATAAAATATGGCCTCGTGAACGAAAAAGAGTGCGATTCTAGTATATCATGACGCTTAAATGATATGAATATCAGGCAACAAGTAAAACAAATCTTTCATTTGATACATTGTAAGTAGCTCAATGGTGTTAGGCGCCATTCGCAGTCAAACTGTTACATTCTGAAGTATTTTGCTCGTTCGCACCCGAAAAATATCAAGACGTAAATAGCCAATTAATTAAGACAAACTTTACATAAAAGTCTAAAGTGTTATGCTGTTGTTACCAGTTGTTGATAAAATTTTGTTTAATGATTAAATCTCACATCTTGCGTTATCTTTCTATATAAAACTCACACGTCTGCTAGCTTTCAGTTGAAACAGTTTACTTTGATAAATATAACATGGTGGCATAAGCACTTTATTTAATAAAAGTTAATGACCACACACAAAGTAAATAATTAGTTGAAGACACATAACAAATGGTGCTCTTTATGACACATTGTTTATTATTAAAAATACCCTTTAGTCCTTCAGTTTTATATAATTTTCATCATTTGATAAATACATAGCAGGAATTGCTTATTTTAAGGATCGAATAAAAAGTATTTGGACCATGTTTAACCAAGGTTCATATGCTGAAACATGAAGCAAACTATAGACATAGACAATTCCGATTTAAACATTTTTTTTATTATGAAATGATAAATGATAAACTTTGATCGTACAAAAGGCAGTATGCCCATTTTATGCAGTTATAATACAGTCCGTATCAACATAACTTCAATTACATGAAATAAGCATGATTAACTAAAAATATAAAAATGGCTCTTTTGAGTTTTCTAATTGAGCGTTCCAAAGCTGTAAACCATTCTCATAAAGTGTTTTATTATTTACATAAAGATGTAAATTACTATGGTTATAGAAGCATGTTTTTGTTTCAAACTCCTTGAAATATCCGCACATGATTAAAACCTAATCAGTCTAACAAATGTTTAATGTTATGTGCAAATGAAATATGTTCAGAATCGATATGTAAGTCTCTTAACGTCATATTGTATACATGTCTACATATTTAGTGGCTGCTTCGCATTCTAATATTTTAAACCAATATCTCGGCGGTGGCGCATACTAATGTTTTCCCTGGCAAACAAACCAGATACTAACATTTTTCCGCAACTTCCCAAGTAGTGCCCTTTAAGAATCTTACGTCTTAATTGTGAAAAATTTACATCGTTTTTCGTGAATTGTTTTTTTGTTTACCTAAAAGTAGATACCACATGTAAATCAAAATTACTGAAATGAATACATTTTTCATCACTTATAAAGTCTGTTTTGTGCATATTAATAAATGACATATAGGTGTGTTTGTCGCAGTAAAAATAAATGTATAATAAGTAAGGTATGTGATTTTTCTTAAGCTAGAGTTAAATGTGTTATACTGGCCTGAACCGAACCCTGAAAGTCAATGAACTTGCTATTTTGCAATGGATTCAGACAACTTAGTAGACCAAAGTCGGATCTAAAAATGCTGATTTCTACGAAAAATGGACTTTATACCAAAGACCAAATCGGTGCATTGACTTACACCTATGCCACGTTGTTATTTATCGGCCAAGCTCCTTAAGTGCCTTATATTAACCTTTTGTTCACAAAATTCGTATAATTTATAAACAGAAAGAACAAATCGCTGTGCAGACAAATTTCCCTATAATAAGCGTGTATATGGTGGCCTTGTATCTATGGGGAACTTCATGTGCTATATATTGTCCTGAAATCCTTCAAGCTATTTTACTTTCGTTGTAGCAAAGAAATCCGACTGAATGTTAAGTCACTGTACCATCCTTAAACTGCTCACGACTTTTGAAGATAAATATTTTTCTACATGCGGACGATGCATTGACATTTTAACTTTTACTGAAAAAGCATGAGTCCTACACAAGATTCGATAATCGCATACAACTCAAACTCCATCAAGCGCCGCTAATGTCATAATTATAAAAAGCTGCATAACAAAATAAACATCTTTACCGTTTCCAGAAATAATATCAAAATGTCATTAAGTTGACACCTTGCACTAGCACTATTAAGAATATATGGAAAAAAAAACCCAAAACAATGGTGCTTCTGATAAAATCTATTCCTATTCTTCTTATAAAAAAACTGAATATCCAAGTCACGAAACTTGAAATAAGTGGTTTTACTTGTATATAATATATCGTGTGATTTGACGAAAAAGGTAACTTTTGTGAGAAGAAGTCCGTGAATTTATCGATCAACCCTCGTATTCAGAGCTGTAAAAATTCTGAAATGGTACAATTGATATCAATCAATAAATTCATTGGGCATACCGAATGACATTTTGAAGACCTTAATGGTTTTCTTTAAATAAAAAGCACTAAGAAAAAGAATTGTAAATTGTTGTTGGCAATGTTAACAATTTCATATTAAAGAAATTCTTACGTACAATTAATGTTAATACATAAAAGACTGATATTTTAATAAACATAGATAACATTGGCACATCAGATACATGTATATTGGCAGATACAATTTGATATTTTTCTTAATGAAAACAATAACTTTTTTACAGAGGCAATAATTTTGATAACGATAAACATTCCAGTGTTACCTCTATTCCTATATTCAAATCGCCAAACTAATTCATAAAATAAACATGCTTAATTTTAATATCCATTAATAATTTCATAATCTTTAATGGATCAGTATTAAAAAGCAAATCATCGCAAGTAAATTAAAAATCATTAAAATGTAATTTTATTTGGGGACCATTATAAAATTTTCATTTGCTTTATTAAAATTATCTTTTGTAAAATTTTAAATTATTTTGAAAGGGTTTTAAATGAGAAACCCCAACAAAATTTTTAATTTTTGTATTTATTTTTTATAGGAAAAAGGGTTTTTGAAAAAAGGGCTTTTTTCGGAGGCACATTTCAAACACAAATAAAAGTTGACAAGTTAGGGACTTTTCCCTTAGTTTTTAAAGTTTTTTATTATGATTTTTTTGTAACTGTCATTTTGGAAAAAATTTTCCCCACCAAACCAGTGGTTTGTTCTGGAAAAAAAAATTATGTAAAAAGTTTTACGTTCCCTTTGGTTTTTATTCAGGGACACTGAAAAATTTTGAAGAAAATTTTTTTAAGTCAAATTTTCATTGAAAAACCCAAACAAACTGACAAAATCTGTAAAAACATTATTTTTTGTTTGATCTTTAAACCCATTTTTTCACTATCAGAGAGGCTTGTATTTGTCGAGACTAGAATTAATTATAACAGTATTTTCTAGCTAATATTTGTTTTAGCTTGAATATTTGCAGATGATATTAATGGACTGGTATGATTGATATGTTTTGATGTCTTGAAAGCTTCGCAAGTGGTCTACTAGTTTTCAAACTAATAACAATAACGGCTTGGTCAAATGTTGACTTCTAAATCAACTTATCACACATATGCGTTTCTTTGTTTAGGATAGAACAAAATGAACGGTACTCTTACAGATTAATTGTTTGCAAATTAGCAAAAATTATAAAGGATGCTTCTTTGACATCCAGACGTCTTTAGATTGATTCTTATCTTTTTGTCATGATCTTGTTTCTTCGACACCAGTACTATAACTTCCAAGAAGGAGGCTAAAGTCATTTAAGTTGATACCATGATTAAGGTTCTATCTAAATGAATGTATTAATATTATAAAATACTATAATTATCTTTCAAATTGCATAACTTGCGTTTATTGAAGATATTGTGGACGAAACCATTAAAATTATCTTATTCATCTGGATATAAACAGACAAACGTATAAATCGAATAAATCATGTTTATTACATAATGATACAGTATAAATGCTGATACATGTGTACTTAAAATAAAAACAAAGTAAAAAGTATGCAGTAAAATTTAATCCCTTGTCAGCATATGTGGATGTGGTATTGACAAAGTTGTGAAAATAAGATATTCCTGAGTATTTAATTATAAAAACAACATTAACACACAAAAATACTAATTAATTCGTACACAAAAACTCGACATACTATATTTAAAAGATAAAGATTGGTTAAGAAACTTAGATCATATTTTCCTCAGTAAAATAATTTTTAGAGATGAGACATACCCCTGCAGGTGAAATATACAACTCCTTAAACAAATAAGCATTATTCTTGACAAACATTTCGAAACGGGACAATTACATCATTCTATCTTTGTTCCATATTTTAGTTCCTGAGGAGGACAGTTTGCCCTTGTATTGAATTAAAAAAAGCAACTAAAAGAGATATGCTCAGAATGTACAACTGATATTAATAATATTACATTTGGCGTTTATATATTTATATAATGCTTATAAAGGAATTTTATTCCTGTACAGAAGACGGTCAAATGTACAACACGCCACAATTACTAACATTCACAAATATAAAGACATATATGATGGTTTTTGTAAAAAAATCCGTCACCTAACCCTGTACACAAAATGTAAAAAATGAATACACAAACTAGCACCAAATGTTATTGCCGTAAATGTAACACTTTCCGCTCTATTAAAAGTCACTTCAGCACACGTACGTAGAATATCTATTGGTGTCTTTGTGCGAACTCCAATAAAATCTCCTAGGTCTCCTTTAAGGCACGGATGTTGTAAAATCTTCTGAGAAAAGTCTGTGCAATTAGAATTACACTGCTTATTTTGATTGTAATAGCCACAGATGTCTTTAGAAAAACCTTGAGCTAACACAGCTTTGTTTGAGCCCTCTGTGAAGCTTCTCCACTCACAACCATCGTAAACTCCACCAAACTTTGGAAGTTTACGAACGCAACGCTGTATACTTTTCCACTGAATACACAATGTTTGCATAAAATTTTGCCGTGGATAGTATGTTAAAAATCCATAGCACATTTCGTCACTCGTTGCAGCGCCGAATTTAATTGTTTTATCTTTGTCGGATTTGTACGTGCATTCTGTAACTATATCGTCTCCAGGGTGGATCTCGACTGGTGGATTAAAACTGTGGATAAGAGAAGAAATATTGATAGAAAAACGTGCTCACTAATCATAAACTTATTGAATACAGTATAGTTTTAAAAAAGATTAGCTCAATTAAAGATATACTATGCTCATCTTTGAGTAAAATATTTCAATCGAAGAAATTTAATAAAACCTATGAAACTCTTACTGAATATGTCTAATTTAAATAAAAAAATGAATGATAAACTATATTGGAAGTCACGTTCTCTAATACAGGACAAGTTAAGTTGGTCTTTTCTTTAAAAAAAATTCCAGTTTTGTTAACGACACTTTATATTCATATTGTGTCGACTTATGTGTGTAGAGTTTTAAACATGACATATTAACTTTGTTTTAAATCAAAACATGTTTGTTTTAACCTTTACTAAGAGACTGTGTAGCAATTATCAATATTTTTATATCAAATTTGAGCATAGTACATCTTTAAGTAAACGTTTAAGTAAAAAATTAAAAATATCGATAGAATAATAAGAATTTTCATAAATAATAAAGGACAATAACTAAAGAAGAACACGTATCTGAATAGGTATGAATAAAAACGACCAAGGAATAGTATACAGATGAAGCCGTAAAGAAAGTACTTACTGGTGAAATTTTGGATGATCATAGTTATAATTTTTCTCATCAGTAAGATCTCTTATTTTTGTCCCATTTCTATATATGCTTATTCGTTGTCTTTTACCTGCATATGAAAAAAAAAAAAAAAACTTTAACCAATTTATAGAACATATTACCTGTAATGTAATATATTAAATATGCAAGAATTTTCAATTTGATCAGATAATTATTGTAGAGGTCTATGTGACATATAAAAAACTTCATTTGTGATTTTAAAGGTTTACGTATTTTTTAAGGGTTAATTAATCAAATGATATAAATGTTTTTGGTCCCTAAAGATCCTGTAACTCAATTCTTTATGGTTTTATATAATAAATATAATGCTCAAATAAAGATTTAACAATATTGTAAGTTCAAAAAACGTAATTTGCAAAGATAGTACCGAATTTTCATTTCGTGTTAATAAAGGGAAGTGATTAGAAATTTATTTTCTATAAAGTCTAAGTCAATCTTTTCAATAGTTTATACACTTATATAAAATTTCACTTAAATGTGGTAACAACATGAATTACAACATACAGGATCTTTAATTAAGTCTTTATAATTAGAAATATCGTTATGTTATATTATGCGCTTAAACTTTTACCATAGTAGTGCATGTGATTAGCCGCACGCGTTATGTAAATTTTCTCCTTGAATATTTCACTCGTACACTGAGACGGACATGTGGCTTTGAAGGTCACCCCACTTGAACTCGGGGGTATCTCTATATATTCCTGACCAAGTATGAACATAGACGCATCGTTTGGTCTTCGGTTAGCAGTATAATGAATCGTCATACCGGAACTGTCCGTCTGTCCGAGTAACTTTCGTGGATTATTCCAATGAATCTGAATTACAATATTTCACAATATAAAAAACAAGTTACATTAAATACAAACAGAAAAAAATACAGTTCAATATTAAGAAAGTGAATCCTAAGTGAGGATTATATGAGAAAGCATGTTTATAAAATGAAGGCATCTCATTTAGATAAAGAAAGAAATAATGACAAAAAGCCGTTTGAAATATTGGCATCGAGACTAGACCTAGGATCAAAGTTTCTTCTTACTTAAGGTATTACCACCCTAACGGGCACTATAAGGAACGGAAATATTTATATCATAGGTCAGATATATACCTTAACCTACACCTGTATGCAAAATTTTAACAAACTTTACCGTACGGAAATCGAGTTATGGCCATTTTTATGAATTGAAGCTAGGGTGTATGAGGGCTCTTTTTCAGAAATAAGTAACCTTTAAATAATCTGCAATAACATTCTAATGAAAAACGTTTCCCATTAATTTTTTGGTAAGAAACAAAAAGTAACATTCAGCTAACAATCAACACAAACAATATTATGGTTTCTACTCAAAAACTATAAAATATGTATAAAAATGTTACCCTACCCACCCATTTTTTACACGTGTTTGACCATTTTCCTACTAAGGGAGCCTAATTTAAAAAACCCTTAAAACTTACCCGAATGCGTGCCTGTTTTCAAAGTTTCCCTAAATTTTTAAAAAAGTATATTGGTTGATATTTAATACTTTTACCGTCTAGTTTTGATTTTATTACACTTTGAAAATATCAGGTACCATATTAATTACTAGATTCAGAATTATTTAGCCAATAAATACCTATATAAATTAAATAATAAAATAAACACTTTTTTCTACCAAAAATGGATGGAGAGATACATCAATAATGTGAAAAGAAAAAGAAAGAAAAAGTTGACCCATCTGATGTTTGAACCCATGGCCCTCAGTTTCAATGTAATTAACATTAGTTCTAGGCTATTTGAAAACCTTTCAAAGCGGAGGTAAGGCATTAGGATGGTAATACCTTAATGCACATGTTTATATTCATTAAAACATTTACTAACATACAGAGTGAAATATTTGGAAAATTTTCAAAGTAAATTGTTTTTAGAAATAAATCCAAATTTTAATCTTATATTTGACCAATTCTATATTGTTTATTGTTATCACCAGATTTGCTTGCTTATTGGCAGTCGTCAAATTTCATTAATATTTAATCTTTTTAAAGCTAGGAAAATAAAACCAGGATCAGTTGATCCTTATCCTACAGTTTTTTGTACACAATGGCCTAGATATATCATCCCTGCTACTATTAGATGTAGTAATGGTGTACTTCAATGTTTTGTAATTTTAGCACGCTTCAAATATTGAAGGTTTAAAAGTTAAAGGATGAAGAATGGTGCTAAAAAACTATCTTTTTTGAAGCTGAAAATTTTTTGTGCGGGGTTCGCCCATCCAAAATCCAGCTTCTTCGCCCAACAATACCCGGATGACCGGGTATGTCCACGTCCCAAAAAATTTTTTAAATCTTGTGGGGCGTATTTTTGCGGGTATGGTGCACCTGTAAAAAAACTCTATTAAGTTTGTTTTTATGGTTTGTTTTATTATATCTTGTTAGTACTCTGCTTGAATTTACGCTTTAAAAAGACTTTTAAAAAAGCTTTTTTTAATTCATTTTTAAGTGTTTCCCCTACTGTTTTTACGGCAGCACTTTCCAGTGTTTTAGTCATACAAAAGTATACAGTTAAATTTCGGGTAATGCTTGGATAAAGTGCAAGTATTTATAGGTTACATTCAACTTTTCGACATAAAACAGAGAATTGTACACAATAAACAATGGGTTTTCCGGTAAAATCATAACGATCTAACTATTTGCTCTATCGGAAAGACCACCTTCTGTTGAAACAGGAATACATTCTTACGATACAACATGTACAAAGAACATTGAAACGTAAACAGTATTAAAACAAAAGACAGGCATTAAAAGACTTGCATATTTTGTTTCATGTTTATTGTTTTATACATGTTTATTAAAAATAAACTCACTTTTCATTCTGTACATAACGCTTTTGTTAAAATTTTCTGAAAAATAAAAATGTAAATAAAACATTATTTTTGATATGTTGATTTTATCTTTAAGAAAAGAGGATATGATAAATCTTCTAAACATTTGTATAATACGGGACAACACAAATTAATTTCAAATTCCGGGTTCATTCGAGAAATTCGCTTGACAATGTAGATTTTCATTTCAAAATATGATTAACTTAACGATTTGAAATCAAAAGAAAGGCAAACATTAATTTCTCATACATATAAGTATTCAGCCTATAAGGCTGTATTTCAATTAAGCTTTATTTATGTAAAAGGCTAGGATATGTTTAGAAACATATTAAAATAAATTGAAGAGTACGTCGTCGATACAGTAGACGTCATTACAAACTTATTTATCCCTAAATTCCAACTATCAAAGTTGCGGTTGTCATTTGAAGTACTTTTCATCCATTTCTTATATACAACATTGAAATGAATGTAAAACAAGTTACCTGGAAAGTCACAGCCGAACAAAATCATATGATGAACAATATCTGTGTTGTTAATTATTGGTGTGGTCGATGCCAAGTGGAAGTCCCCATCTGTTGGCAGGTCGTATACCATACAAGTGTATGAAGTATCAACACCTGGGATAGGCGTCTGTGGAAATCGTAAGTCTTTTTTCTTCATGCCTGAAATATATGTTGGCAGTGTATGGTATTAATTGACATGGAATTATCTTTTAAATCAACAACATCACTTAAATATTAATACCATGATAGAGTTAAAAGTAATATATTTTTAAATGCAAATGCTTGACGACACAATCAAAATGAGTAAAAGTATTAGAAAAGATTATACTTAAGGCCATGTTAACATAAATTGATTCTAGAAGTAAATAGAATTATATTCCACAAATGTAATCTTGATGTGTCAGAGGGGTTAGAGGGAAATATAAAGATCTTGTTCATATTCTTGCGTAATGTTTTCTGTCAACGTTTTATGATTAAATTGAAGTTTTACATAGTGTGTTATCATACAAAGGCGTCACAGAATCAGCGTGAGTTTGACCCGTCTATCGTTTTGAGATCATTTTGTATGTCATGATATGATATGATTAAGTAGTTTTTTTGAAATGAAAGACATGATTTAAAAATGATTTATTACATTTCCTACCAATTAGAAAGCTTTTAATTTCATCTAATGTCACTTTTGTATGTATCAATAACAAAAAGACTTACAGTTTATCTAAGAGTAACATAATAAAGATATTATACTAATTGCACAAAAGTAACAGGTTAAGAAGTCTTATCAAATAATGTTTCGTCTTAAACATCTTATTATTGTCAAGCTATCTGAGATGCTTGGATAATCATTATATCTGAGATTGTAGTAAGAGTGTCAAATGCTGAGATACATGTATACATACGTACTTTAAAATGATTGTCATACTTTTCATAAAAATACTTTTTTTCACCATGTAACGCAAAATTGTAAAATTGAAACAAAATACTTCTTCGAAATTATTTGATCATTATAAGTTGGTTTTAAGCATGAATGCTTGTATGGCTTTAATTTTTAAAATGAAGTTTAAATGTAAGAAACTAGGTGGCAGACCACAATTAGTTACATATTTAAATCTTTATAGGATCCTGTTCATCCAGGTATATATATTTCAGCATTTGACTCTTTTATTAAAATATCAGATATAATGACTGCTAAGCATCTGAGATATCTTGATATAAACAAGAGTCACATAAACCTTACCCGGTTCAGATAACGCAGGACAAGGCTTATCTATCCTACTGCAGTCCAGTCGATCTCCAAATCTCTCATTTAATGCAATACATGTTTCATCGTCAATAGGATCACATATCCCTGAAAACATGTTGAATATATATTATAAAAATGTTTTCAAATATTCTTACAGAATTTATTGCAAAAGTTTAAAAGATTACATTGGACCAGTAATGGTAGTTCCACACTTAACAATTACTCTATATATCACAATATCAGTAAGATATTATTTTAAATGGCTTTTCACCTGGATGAGATTTGGCTTCCATTTTGGGAACATCTCCAGGTTTCCAGTTACAATCAGGATCACCTAGTTCTTGGCCATTTGATTGTCCGTCCATATCAGAATCTTTTTTACATAACTCCTCTGTCCATTTCTAAAATAAACAATATTAAAACAGTCACTGCAAGATAAAGCAATGGAATATTGGGGTGGGGGAGGAGTTAACCTAAATGGCACGAATGGATTTGGATAAATCAAGGAAATCGGATACTGTTACTTTATTGATTAGAGTTATTTCACGCTGACTCTTCGAAGTCAACATGCTTCATGTACCAAACAACTAGTTAAAATGCTTCTGATAAGCATAAAGTTTAGAAAAATGGATCCCATGAGAACGTCCAAAACCGGCAAAATTTTAAATGATGCATTAAAGGTAGGAAATATATTAAATGTGATGAAAGTTGTTCCTAATGAAATATCTGTCACTACATGTATCTTTACCTATAACTCTCATGATCTGGAAATTAAAACTGTTTGACTCTATTCAATCATCATTTTGACCAAATATATCATTTCATAATGTGAAAAATGTCTCCTTCCAAAGACGTATTAAAGAGCTCCATTTTGAATTGTACAATTCTTGAAAGGTACATATTGATAGAAAATGATTCATCACTTATCATTTTGAATTCATAAATATTCTTATCTTTGTAACCAAATATACATGAAGAAATATAATGTTCTATATTTGCTTTTTAATTGCAGTATACACCTTTGCCTTAGGTACACTTCAATGAATTATGAAAACTATTAACGGCGTGATAATATCTGTAAAAAGCAGAGAAGTTTGAAGTTTGAATCATCACTCCTTTTAAAAGATAGATACATTTGTTTTACATAGTTAGAAGAATGAAATATTTGCTTTAATTTGACGGATATGACATGTTTGTATTTATGTTAAAAATAATAATTTCATGTTATTCATCCGTATTTCTGAATAATCAAAGTTTCGATAGTGATAGAGTGCCCTTACAAAAACAAGAAACAAATGTATAATTATAAAAATAAAAGAAAATTGCATTTCCTTCTGGAAAAGATTGTTTTTTTCTTTCAAAATATTATAAAAATGTGCATATATGTTTTATGTTAATGTGCGTTATCTTCGCAAGTCCGAAAACAGGTGATGCAAATATATTTAAAGTAAAGTTAGCAGAGTTCATTGTTGCAAAGAATTTAAAATATAAGAGTTTGAACATCATTAAAGTTGTTTTTATTTTAAAGTTTATCTGATACAACCACATTTTAAACGACACAGTAAACGTTGAACATCTGGCCCTGCGGAAAATTACGAAGATTTAATATTTCTGAGTTATGTTTACGCTTTATCTTATCAAATTTGGTCACGGGTGCATTTCAAACTTACGTAGTTGTTGCATAAATTTATCAGAAATGCAACCTCTTATCGCGAGATCACGAACATTAATGTTTCATTTACGACATAGCACGGTTTTTGTCAAAGATAAAAATAAACAAACTGAATTTATTGAATCGAATGTTTTGAATGTTTCTGAATTTCAATGATATGCCAATTTATTCTTTAATTGAATGTACGATTTCAAAAAGATACAATTTGGTATCTGCTTAAATCAACCTAGTTATCTTACGAGGAGGTATAGAGCGTATTCTGCACTTAGATATTTGTATTGGTGGATGTATTCGGTCTTGGTATCTCGGTCAATCATATTTTGTCACTGCTTTCCTTGAACCAATTAAAACCTTTATGTTACTTATATCAGTAAATAATTACCTCGCTTATAACACTACAATCGCTTATATCATGTTCTCGCTTATATCATGGCCTCTTTAATAACATCACCTAGCTTACACCACTGCATCTCTTATCATTATCTCGCTTATATCATTATAGAAAAACTGTATAAGGTAACATTTTTTGAGAAATGTTTTAGGCATTAACACAAACAATTAATTTTCAAACTCTTTTTCATAACTAGAAATAAAAGTGTTTAAAAATCGAGAAAAAGATGACCGGATTTTTTAATTCATTGTTTCATGACATATGACTAAATTCAATATGGGTTTATTTACAGATAATTGAAATTTATAACATATCTTGTCCAAAATCTATAAATATCGTTACGCTCAGCATTATTGATTTTAAATTTAGAATATCGATCATTTGATACTGCGATTCCTTGCTCTCTTAGTCAACATTAAACGTACGGCAAGGAAAACAACAGTAGCAATTTTTTATTCAGAAATACATATCTTAAAGTGATATCATTATTTCACCTATCTTCAAATTAATTAACATCGGTATTCTTTTCATCATCTCAGTTATCAAAGAGTTTAAAAACATTTTGCATTATCTCACGAATATTGATTCTTTTTTTTGTTGCGATAATGTTTTTGGTAAAATTATCTTACTAGTTATATATGCCTACCACAATAGGTCTACATAAAAAATGTTGAGTTCATACGTAAGACATTTTCGTAGTATAGTGTAGCAGTAGGTTAACCTTTTTTCTGACACTTTGAGATAAGGCATTATCATTCCGCATGTAATTATAAAGAGTATCTGTTTTCGGAGTAAAATACTGCATGGGTGGTTTGAAAACGTTAAGAAATAAACGTTTAAATGTCTATAAAACATTCTAAGTAATAAAATTATGACGTTTATTTGCTTTTTTACATAATGTCATGTACTCTGGATCTCGTTCATTAACAAAATGGGAATGACAATTTTAGAGGTTTGCAGAAGTTTTCTTTCCTTTTGAATTTCAAAAACATATTTGTATTTATTTCCTATTTAAAGTTATTCAGTATAAAACGTTAAATAGGAATAAATTGATTTTTATAAGACAATATAAGATAATTGTATGAATTGTTTGAACATAAAGACGTTTAAAACGATATTAAACTGCGAACTGTCAATATCTACATACCAAACTAGCGAGTTTAAAATCAATGCCAAATCTGTTTCTTATTCCACCAGTTCCCTTTGCTCCGCCAGGATAATGGTGCCCTACTCCTTCCCATATATAACCCTGTCCACAAGGATGGGGTACTCTGTCGCCATTTGGTATATGTTCACTCATGTACTTGTGACCATATACACAAACAGATACTGACACTATTTTCAACACATCAAGCAAATGCATTCTGAAAAGAAATTCTCTTTATTTTATTGAAAAAATATTTTAGAAATACCAATGCGAAAATAATAGAATACAATAATTTTGAGAGAAGGGAGGTATTCGAGAAATCCGAGTTAGAGTGTCTGAGTGAAGTTTAAACTGTATGTAGGTGAAATATACGAGTAAAGGCGGAATGCAGCTTATATGATTTTTTTATAACAAGTTTTATGATATGAGCACAGTTTTGATCAAATATGCATCATGATGTTTAATAAATGAGATAAATTGTTAGGATGATCTTCCTAGAGAAAAAAAATCCCAGAAAAAAAATCTATACTCACAAACAGTTGAAATTTATTTCACTTATATTTACAAGAGGCACATTTTCAATAAATATTTTAAATGATGATAAAAATAAACACAAACATCATTTGGACATCAATATGAAATTGAGTATAAACATTTTTATGCTGAAGAATACATTTGTTTTGTTCTAGAATATTTACTATTTGTTACATATAAGGATATCATATCGGAACGTTTATTTCACACAACAACACCCATATTGAATTCTTTCGTGGTTTGTTGTCACATTTGATACTATAATGCATCACACAATTGTTTTCAGTGTTACAAATTTTCTATTATGAACCAATTCATTTTACGCTGACGTTCGGAATATATTTATACATCTAATTGTTAGAAAACATTAACGAACCTGTGCATATTGCACTGTGTTGATAAATTGGAAAGTACAAGGCGTGTGGTTTAACGACCGCGTGCATTATTTTTAAGTGTTAACACAGAATTAGCCTTAGAACATGTAATGTTCTTATCCTCAGATTAATCTTTATAATTTTCTGATAAATTAAATCCTTTGGGCGAATGTACTTTTACTCTTTTTTTCGTCAAGTGAACACTATGATATTGTATTACAGAAAAAAATCTCTTTACTTCATTAAAGATGATTTTAGTGTTAAGGATTTATACTAGTTTTATCTGCTCCGAAAACAAGTCCCCATTGTCTTTCTTAGTCAATATGTAAACAAGCAGTTTCTTTAACAAGGGGCATTTTGCGAGCATCATAGTGGCGGCAAGACATATTGGTTTACATATCGAGCTAGTAAGCTAAAAATTGCTAGGTGCATGGGTTCATATCTCGTAGTTTTCTTTAGCAAGAAACTTTAGACGGATTGTATGAGAATGGTTAAGATAGTGTGGCTATAAATCTATAGCTTACTCAACAATTGGAATTAAAGTGCATAGGCCTACAATGGGCAAATTTTCCATCAGTATTTTAAATATTGAAAAAAATAATTGAAATGTATCATTTTGAAGTTTTTTATATAAAATGTTGCATAAAAATAAAAATGTTATTAAAATTCTAAGTGATTTAGAATGACCATTTATCTGATGAATAATAATACTTCATTCTAGAACCCTTCATTGCATTCTTTATTTATATATGTGATATGTAAGCATGTACCTCTCTTTTGCCAACAACGCGCATGTCTAATTCCTTCGTGTTGTTATGACTGATACTTAAAGCTATCAAAGTTACTACAATTCATTGTGATACAGACCTTCTACTATAGACCAATTCTCTTTAAATACTTTATTTATCAAGACAAATGAATTTAAAATGTTTACAATTTTGTAAGTAAAAACTATGCTTCAACTTAAATCTCGCAAAACTATGTATTTTACATCATTGTGTATATATATCAATCTTAGACTTATATTTTTCTCTTATTTCAGTATTTAGATATTTCATTTCACAAAAAATTGATTTTTAAAATCAACTTATTTTTATCAGATATCAGCTATTCCAACTCATTGAAGACTTGATAATGCATTGATATATTTGAAATTGATATTTATCAAGCAGGCTCAATAGTAGGACAGACACTCAGCTACTGTTATTGTCGTAGTCATATACAGCATAGTAAAGTGTGCATACGTAAACGTGATTTTCTTTTACATGCTGCAAACAAGTATATACTATAAATTTTGATATTCTCTATTTTCAGTTTATAAATAAATTTGCAGATATGTAAAATTAGCCCAGCTTGAATGTACGGTTATTAACCTTGAACAAGAAATTAGTTAGCAGAGTTGATTGATAGCACATTTCAAACCCAACTATTCCTTCTGTCTGAGAAAACATTACAGTCTTATTTATTCCAAGGAATACGAATATTACAGTCTCGTAGAGTTTTGATTGTCAGCTATATTCTATGTGTTTTTATACTGAATATAATATTTTCGTTATGATATAAAATGCAAATTGTCTTTTTGTACAACTTTTCCAAATTACTTTATATATTCTATTAGTACATTTATTGTATTGTAGAATCATCACTCATATACATATGGTGTATATGATAAGTATTTATGTTTTATGTTGTCATTTATAACGTCGATTTAACTTTTCCACAATTGTGACGTTACGTTAATTTTATCTTGATACATTTCCCTGTTTGCTGCTAATGTTAAGAATTACCAGTTGTTATCTATAAAATCATTAAAATAAGTTTCATCAGCCAATTAAAAATACTGAAGTGCTTCAATATAAAAAAATGATATATTGACCAATCTATTGACATTTTTGAAACTGATATATTTTTCATTTGTTTTTTTCCTGGTATTTGATTCTGTATTATGAGCATTTTTGGAAAAAGCTGTCAAGTTTAATGTAATGCCAAGTATTCCAACTACATTCCACATAAATGCTCTGAATGTAACGAGTTGTCATCTTTATATCTGTAATAATTTACATATTTATCCATATTTTATGATGTTTTGTAAACTATACCTGTAACTGTGTAAAGGCACATTTAATTAAAAAAAATAATATAAGTACGATATATATATATACATTAATTTCTAGAAAAGATAATAATGTTGCAATTAATGTTTTGAGAGTATGCTTATCACATGAATAAAGTGGAACTGGAAGTGAATGTATTTTGACTAAAAGGTAGCAAAATGTAAACAAAGTGGTATATTGACTTCCATACAAAAGTCTAAATCACAAAAACTGTACCGATTTTCAAAATGCTAAAGAACAAAAGACGACTCAGCTATACAGCAAATGCGTACACTTTTAGTAAATGTGAAATGACACAAAGCATTCAGCTTTTGAAAAATAGAAATAATGCCCTTTTTGTTCAGGCATAATGAGGTTTTAAAGACGAAATATTAACATATGATAGACAAAAATTTAGAAAAATCAACGTTTAACCATAATTAAAGTTATATAAAAAATTTAACAAATATTAAAGGTTACATTTAAGGCTACATCACTTAACATGCATTCTTAAGTATTGATCTGTATTTGAAGTAGACACAAATCTGCAAAAAATGTCTGGCAATATTTTACCTCAATTATATGTTACAGAACCTAGTTGAATATCGATTCCGCTTTATTCCAAACTTTGCAAAAACACTTTCGTAAAATTATGGCTCAGTTTGTATTTATATCCGGAAATTATTCAAATTATTTTTTTATCCAGTTAATGATTTTATCCTTCCTATAGTACTACTCCATTCAGCACAGTTTGCTTTAAACAACAACAAAAATAATTTAGTCCATTTAGTAGATTAAACTTGCACCGAACTAGTAAAATATATCATATTACTTTGTCAGAATGTAAATTCCAGGTCTAAACGATCGCAAGGAGATTTTTCTCTCAAATATCCTATTATCCAAGATTTCCTGATATTCTATGAAATATCACGTGATATCACGATCTTAGATTATTTCGGCTGCTGCAGAGAAAGTTACTTAGCTCTCTATTGGTGACTGCCGAATTTTATATCTCCAATAGAAAGGAGAGATGTTTGATAATTGAAAATTACAATAGCAGATGTTCTGTGTGAACAAGATCGGGGATTAAAGCGATAATAGTTAAGCAGAATTTCATTTGATATTTGGTTCTTGGATTAAAATTTCTTCACCGATACAATTTCGAAACGTTAATCCTCATAACAATAAGAACTTACTTATCGTTAAAAAATGATAATTTTATTTCTTTTCATTGTCATTTTGTTATACAATGCAAACCACAACCATCCTATTTACGTATTTATGTATTTTCTTTTTTATTTTTGGGCCGTAGGCCGTCTGATTTCACCTTGACTTCCGCTAAAATTAACAGTAAAGAAATGGATATATGCAAAATTTCGTTGGTTATTTTAACAATAATAGCCTTTTTGATTGATACTTCTGAAGAGCTATAGTTAAAGGTTAAGGTCTGTTAGTTTAAACATATTTTATTTCTCAGAATATATATACATGTTATAATTCACAATATACAGATGCAATTCAAATATTCTTAAAAAACAGGATTAGAATGAAAGACAACATGTCTTATGAAATTCTTCTCCTAAGTGAGTAATTGACATGTAATAGGCGCTTAAATAATTACATATTTTATAATCTGAGACGAATATAATATAGAAAAAAAATCTTGAAAACAATATATATTAGAGAAAAAGAAAACACAGAAATTGATATGTATTCAAATGCTTTAAGAAACATTGTATATGTTCCATTTATTTAGGATGAATATATATTTAGAATGAATATATCAATAGATTAAATTAACATTCAAATAAATATTATCATACAAAGTAGAATAGTATTTGAAAAGAACACAGAAAGGTGAAAAGGTACTGAAGAAGGAGAAAGATAAATAATGAGGTATAAAGTATAGGAATATAATGTTTAAGTGTTTGGGTGTTAAATGAATCTTTTTGTCTCTTGGATGTAAGTGTGTACGTGTGAAAAAAATTGTGTCATTAGTTTGGTCAGAAAGGTCTGGGTTGCCTAAAAAGTAGAACATTTAAATCAATGTCAAAGTTATTTAAATTTCGAAGTAACTTTTGTCGAGCTGTGTCAAATTGTGTAACATTCGAAGAAGAAATGAAAGTTTTTTTTCTATTTGGCCGCAAAGACATAAAGGTGATGCAGTTATGTTTTTTCAAAAACAAATGGTAGTTTAGAGAACTACACTTTGTTCGAAGTCTTGTATGAAGAATTTGAAGTTTTCTTTCACCAGACAAGTAATACTTAGGCGTGTGACGTATGTTTTTCTTTAAATTTTGTTTAAAAGATGTGATAGTTTGGAAGGTTACGGACGTCGTGTGAAGATTATTCCATTCCCTTATTGCAGTCGGAAAAAAAAGAGTTAAAATAAAGTGTAGTTCTTGCATATATTCCCGGAATATTGTCAATATTTCTTAGTTGTACCTATTATTAGTTGATGTTGGGAGAATTGAGAATAGATAATCTGGAGCTAGTCCGTTTTGAATTTTAAAAAGTAAAGATCATTCTATGTATATATCGTCTTTCTTCGAGAGATTCCCCAGTTTATTTTCATTTGAAAGATTTTTCCGAGTGAAAACAAGTCTTGTACATCCGGAAGCAAAACGAGCACATTCGTTTTTGGATTTTGTTAAGTTCGTCTAATTCAAAATTTGTAGCATTTCCCCATATAACATCAGCATATTCAAGTAATGGACGAATGAAAGAAGTGGTAGATTGTCTCTAGTGATTTTCTATCTAGGCGAAATTTAAGTTTTCTCATAATATTTACCCTATTCCATGCTTTATTTGTTATATAATCTATATGTGAGTGCCATGTGCAGTTGTTCGAAATTAAAACTCCAAGATGTTTGTGGTCGGAAACTTCAGTAATAGTCTGATTATTCATTTGTAGTTCTGGGTGTTGATTTGGATATCTCTTTCTAGAGACTAATAAAGACTCAGATTTAGAAGGATTAATGAAACAAGCCATGTATCTGCCCATAATGAAATTCTGTCTATATCCGACTGTAATGTGATAGCAGCTGTTTGTGGATTTTCAACAACAAGATAAAAGACTGGTATCAATCGGCGAATAAATTGATACAAGATTGGTATATCTTTAACAATATCGTTAATAAATATGAGAAAGAGGAGAGGACCAAGTATTGAGCCTTGGGGGGACACCAGCTGAAAGGTAACCAATAGACGATTTAGAATTAGAAAGGACAACACGTTGTTGTCTATCTTTTTAAATATTCGAGAAACCAAGTATAGACCTTTCCAGAAATTCCAGCATGTTTCAATTTAGTAAGTAAACCCTTGTGCCAAACCTTGTCGAAAGCTTTACTAATGTCAAAGAAAATAACTCGTACTTCTAGACCGTTATCAAGGGCTTTTGCAAAGAGTATCGTAAATAGACACTAATTGATTGACTGTTGAATCGCCTGGTATAAATCCTGATTGAACTGGAGTAAGGAAGTTATTATTTTGCAAATGGTTAAAGAGATGTTTGAATATAAGTCTTTCAAATACTTTCCTCCATGGGTGTTTTAGAAAGTGAAATAGGACCCGATAGTTACTTTTAGGCAAGGATGGATCACCTTTTTTTGAAAATTAAGTTACATTGCTTCTTTCAAAAAGATGGTATGCTACAACTTTGGAGAGAGTTGTTGAATAGGTTTACATAAGGGGAACAGGGAAAATTCTTGAAGAAAGGCTTCTTTTAAGTATTTGTATTACTGATTCCATCAGGACCAGAAGGTCTGTTCGATTGCGTGATGGCAAGAAGTGTTGGAAAAATTATAAATCAGAATAAATATAAAAACACAATAATGAAATTGTTTTCTAGATGTTTCTGGCAGCTTTTCAATGTATATATGAAATTAAATATGACAAATTGCCTATTTGATACTTTAACGTTCGATTGGGTTTCCTAGTCATTATATTCTCTTCTCGAACCGGGCATAAGACGATTAGAACGAACTTTCGACTAATTTACAGTTGCAAAATTCTCAATGGAATAAGTATACAGTATCTGCTAAATCGTTGTTTTATTATAAATTCCTATTCAAATCAAATTCCATTTTGATTAAAATCAAATAATGTAAGTAATATTATTTAAGATAACTATCAATCGGGAAAACATTGAGGGTAAAAATGAACTGACATAAAACTGTTGAGGACGAATAAAATGTTCTATTTGCGGTTAGCATGGTTAATAGTAGCTTATCCTATGCAAGTTAACAAGTTTGACTTCTTGTTTATTATCTAATCGTTTGATAACATGTTTTATTATTTTTATTATAACTATACCAGAATCGTTTTGGTAATAATATTCATAAATACGTTATTTTATAAAGACATGTTTCTTTATCTATTATTTATTTATTCATTTTGTATTCATTCATTATTTATTCATTTAGTTGTCATTTCTTATTCATTTATTTATTTTGTCATTTACTGTTTATTCTGTTCATTTTTTTTTTCATTTTTTTTCTTTGTTTGCATTTACTGACATCTATGTTCAACCTAAGCATCATCACACACACCAGCGAAACTAAGTTATTTTTTTTGGAAATGACTTTCTTTTAACTGACACTTAATCAATCATCTTGATAAATATGTCAATCGAAACGCCATGTGTACTTGCAAGCTCTTAACACATGCTAAAATTACTTACTCAGCAGCTAAAAGATTAGAAAATAAATCTTGATTTTGAAAAAAAGATAATCCTAAATTTAATGGCTAAAATTAGTGTAAAAATGTTGCAATTAATTTGTTTTATTATTAATTTAGTATACTTGTTTGGAGTAAATCTGAAGAGTAAACACTTGCATTGAGTCGTCAAACATTTAAAACTTCTTGACATGCAATTTAAAAAAACAATATATTTTGCTTAGTTAAAGAGATATTTTATTACTTAATTTAGATTATCTTGTATGTCAAATTACGATTATTGAAACAATCTTAATGATTTAAGATTGCTTTTGCATAAATATGTCTTAATGATGAAATAAAGATAAAACCATTTAAATGTATGACTTAGCTTAACCGATCTTTGAGGCGTTTAATTTTTAAAAGGCACACTATGCCTCAGATATTTATTATTCTGTAATTCTTTAGAAAGGTCTGACATGTGTTTAATAAAGCTTTATAAATGGATGAACAGCATGTTTGTTGTTAAACTACTAAAAAGAGTCACACTGAATGTTTAGGAATAGGTAGTAAAGGTAGCAAAATGTAAACAAAGTAGTATTGTGACTTTTATACAAAATACGAAATCACTTATAATACAACTATATTATATACTTTACTGCGTTTCCTAAGTCCACATTTCATTTCCATCTGTCACAACAAAACCCATGCTTAGTTCTGTGTTCTTATCCTACAAATACACATTCTTTTTGGAGAACTCTTTGTAGCTCAAACAAAGATTTATTCTAAAATCAATGAATGTCTTAAACAGTAGTCATGATATTGGGTCTACAAAGAGAGTTACACTGCTCTTTTTTGGCGTTTATCGAATATTCAAGACAAAGACCCTGCAGGAATTAACTTAATAGAAACACAGTGTAATCAGTTATGTCTGAGCTTCTTTATTACCAAATAGAATCAATGATTACAGTTACCATACATTTAGAGGAACTCTCATTTCACGTTTAACGCCCATGAAATACAATCGAATATTTATATAGCGTTAAAGAACATTTATCATATCTGCATATTGTATTAATGCAAAATAAATGTTAGGTTTTATCAATACTTGATTTATGTAAGACTGTTAGTAAAATTTTAGAAAGAAAAACTGTTTGACTGTAATCACATTGCTTGCATTCTGTCAATGGTAAGACGACTGTGGCATTTGGAGAAAGGTGCTTCTAAAGCAGACACAACTTCAGAGAAATATTTTAAGGTGAACCACCCCTTATTCATTACCTCCACTTTGAAGAGTATTCAAATAGGCTAGAATTACTGTTAACTGCATTGAAACTTAGGGGCGTTGGTGCAAACCCTTAAAGGGGCAACTTTTATTTTCTTTTTAACATTATTTATGTATCTCTCAGATCCCTTATGTAAAGAAAAAACGTGTTTGATTTTTATTATATAATTATGGAATGTATTTATTTGCAAAATAATGCCAAATTTAATAGAAATCAACAAATATCTTTTTAAAACAATTTAGGCAAATTTTGAAAACAGCCCCTCATTATGGTAAATTTTAAGAATATTTTGAATCAGGCTTTTAACAGGGAAATGATCAAATAAATGCTTAAAATGGATGGGATATGATAACATTTTGATACCTATCAAAACAAATTTGTTTAGAAACAATAATTTTGATTCCTGAATATCATTATTTGTTTTCTTAGCAATGAGCGATAGGAAAACATTTTTCATGATAATGATATTATAGACAATTTATTTAGAGTTTCCTCATTTCTGAAAGACAACCCTTCTTATAACAAAGTTTTAGTTCAGAAAAATGTCTAGAACTCATAAATCAGACGGTATACTTTATTTAAAGTTTGCATACAGGTGACCTTTAAGGCATTTAACTGCCCTATGTTGTTATTTTTACAGTTTTTTATAGTGCCCAAAATACGTTTTTCAATAATGAAGAATGATAGATATTACTTCTGATCTCCTCTGTTGATATTATTTGTGTATTTTGTCACGATACATATTGTAAATCTCTTGAAAATCATGGAATTAATTAATTGTTAACACAGCATAAATAATTTGGTTAATGTTATTTGTTACCTATTTTTTCCAGATATACTTTTTTCTTGTTGTCAGATGTAAACCTAACAGCTTGAACTTTCTTTTTGAAATATAGTAACAACTTACAACTTTTTTTATCATACAAATTCTAAGACAACTTAAAAATACCACATATTATAGATTCTTACAATAAAATGTAAAAAAAAATGTTGTGTATAATTTCATTCTTAAACAGTTATAGTGTTGCTATGTTGCTTTACTCACAACATCAAAAATATTTAAGTCATTTATGTTTTTCCTTCGACATTTAAAACAAATAAATATTGATATGTTTGTCTATTATCTTATTTATATTAACACTGTCTTATTGACATCTGTATTACTATTGAATCCATTTTAATTCAGGTACTAGGCTAACTTTATTTATACCATAACTATTTGTTTCTACTTGTTATCATATTTTTGCCGCTTAACGCCATAACCTTTTTCGCGCGTTTTATGCGTGTTCCGTTATGACAGTCGCTTCCTGCACCGATATTACATGTAATATTAATCCGTGCTTCCAGTAATTTTATAATGTTTTGCACTGATGAAGGCATAAAACCGAAACGTATGCAATAAATAATTACTGAATGTTCGTGTCTATTTATTTCCTTCGACATTTAAAATTTAAAGCAATGCTTAATAAATAGCAATTCGGACTACCTTATTAAATGAATACAAGTTATAAGGAATTATCTCAATCTTTTTCTTGTAGACAATTTGCTGACAAGATAAGTATAAAAATTTGAAATCGACAATAAGAATGTAATGTTTTGGATTGCAATTTTCCCTATTTCAACAAATGCTTTCAGCGATCGCCACTGTGTCTACAAATACAAGTATCTTACCATTATGTCAAAAGGAAGAGAATAAAACTGTAGACTGTATCTTGTAATAAATGACTGGATGTCATTGAGCCGCAGACATCATAAATATTAGGACAAATTCCTCTGCAGACATCCTTAACATTAGGACAGATTCTGCAGATGGGAGATAAGGTAAAACGACATAAATGTCAGCTTTGCTAGCACCTATCAATATCAAGAAAAAGGAGGATAATATCGTATAACAAATGTGTATGGCATAATATTTTCAATTATCTTAATTGCAAATGAATTATTATTTATATATATTTCCGCATAATACCATTTGGTACACATTTGTACATTGGTACTTTTGAAATTGGATGTTTTTTTAAATACACAACACCTTGTATGCAAATAATTACGGGAGTAAAAAATATAAAATGTTTTAGACAAAGAGGAACTAAGTCATCCAAAATGTTAGGAATTTAATTGATAACAAAAGTAAAAAATTGCCGTCTTTTATGAAGGAATGTATTTTTTATATTTATCAGTGTCAGTGGCAGATTATGAAATGATCTTTTTTTTCGATAAATATTTAAAAATAAAAGGGAACGTCTCGAAATAAAATAAACTATTTTCCTTACATTTTTATAAGACCAATGAAGTTGATTATATTTCATATTTATATGCATACAATTACAATCCAAATGAATTCTACATCTCGAGCAATTTATTATTTATTTCTGGTTTATACAGAATTTATTTTATTTAGTTTTGTAGGTAGCTATAAGCTTATATACACACATGAGTGTAAAGTTAATTGCTAGAGGACCCTGAATGGGTTTGAACGCATGCCGCTAGCGATCTGTAGATTACTATTCCAACGCGTTAACCACTCGGCCATGCCACTACTTCCATTTGTTGTTATTATCAATACAAGTCACTATGAAAAAAAAAACAATCTTTAACTAAACAAAGCACTGAAAAGACCAATTATGCCTCAGAAATGCAATCATATTTATTTCACAAAAACTTTTAAAATTCGGTATCTTGTCAGAGTTTGCTTCTTTTGCGTTGTAAGCAATTGGTATAATTATAATTTATTCGTATTTTGTATGGAAGCTCCTTTGTTTACATTTTGCTACCTTTGCTACCACATACCCACCCATTCAGGTCTGCTCTCTGCAGCTGTTTAACATCAACCATCTCTAAATTCATTGGTTAAACATAATAAAAAATATGTTTGACATTTCTAAGACTTTCATAAATATCGATTTCTGAGATATAATGTGCCTTTTATTAGACTTACCATTTGTTACATTTGAATACTAAAACAAAATTAACTTACGTTAATACTTTTGATATACTGTCAAAAATAGTAGTCTATCTAGATAAAAATTTCAAAGACATCACTCATATTACATAGAATATTAATACCGACAATCCATTATTTCTTCTGAGTATTATAGCATTAATTTGGAGCATAAAAACAATATCAAATACAATGATTGCGTGTTCAGAAGATCATGTAGTCTCCTTTTTAAACATGTTTCAAAGGTTCTTTCTCTCTGTCTGGTATGGTGGCAAATAAATTTCAAAGATAATGACTTAATTTCGGTTTCTCAACAGTGGTTTTCTTCTGATTGAGTCATTTTCAAAAAATGAATATCATGGATGGAAAGTAGGATAAATATCAATTGTAAAGGAATTTTATCAAAGTTAACACAAAATGTCCCAGTGTCGACTCATACAAAATCAAGTTACAATTAATCTTAACTATTGCAGCTATATTCATGCGATAGTGTACATGTGTGACAGAGACGCTGACGTAATTGAATGTAAAATCAGTATAGCTTTAAACTCGCTAAAGCATATGTCAAGTGCTATATTGCAGCCAGTACTTCACTTTTGTTTTGTTTTGTTTTATTTATTTATTTAATTTGTTTATCAATTTATCTACTTATTTACATTTTTTTTATTTATTTGTTTGATTGATTTATTTGATTATTCATTTATTTAGTTGTTTGTTGTATTCTATTTACTTCTTTATTGACGATTTAAAACCGTTTTTAGATGGTTCTAATTGGCGTGAGTGTTGTTGAAATTTGACGTGTCTCAAATTCAGTCAACCCGAGTCTCAATATTGTATATAATAATAATAATAATAATAATAATAATAATAATAATAATAATAATAATAATAATAATAATAATAATAATAATAATAATAATAATAATAATAATAATAATAATAATAATAACAATAAAAATAATAACAATAAAAATAAAAAATAATAATATTAATACTAATAATGTTGTTTTCATTTCGTCTAAGATATTTATCCTTTTCCAGTGTTGTAATCACTGTTTGCATCACTGCATTCTTTTCATCTGATGAATTTGTGTCATAAACTATGTACGTCATATAAATTTATAACATAAGTTAATGCTACATTGCACGTGGCTTCACATTCGTTTATATCAAGAACAGTATCATATAACCCAATAATTATTACAGGGATTGCTAAGTCTATTTATATGTTAATTGACCGGGGCTAATATTTTTGATATCTAAACGTATGAAGATAAGTAAACATTAACAAATATAAACGAAATGATTGCAATTCATATAAAAATTCGGTTTATGTACACTGCCTAATCTCCTTGGCACGTGGCAGAAATAATGCATGGGTATGTAATCATGATATTTTTTTCTATCTGATTTTTCACATTCTGTATAATGATATAGTATAATGTAATGGATACAGTTACGTTTTTTGTCAGTCTCAAATGCTCCCCCCCCAAAAAAAAACCCCTAACAGGTTTATAACAAATGTATGTATACTGTAAATATCGATTACAAGGAGTCTTTTTGGCAAATGTTGTTTTTTGTTTTCTTATTTTTATATATCGTGTGTTGTTGTTGTTGTTTATATCATTTGTTTGAATTACTATCGATCACAATATTTTTTATGATTATATACAAATGTATATATGAAATTGTATTAACATTTTCATGACTATTTTCAAGTTCATGTTCTTTGAAGTTTGTGACATGTTATACATGTAAAGGTCTACTTTATCATATAGAAGTCATCGTCAAATAAACAAAACAAAAATGTCCATTCCAGTTACATAAATTATATACCAGACGTAAAACAACACTGGATATCTTAACATATTTCGTGATAAAAATGCTTTCCCTTGCTTCACATTATCTTTGTTGACCTGCAAATCGAATCAGGAAGAATGTGAATGCACTCTAAGATATCATTCTTTTAGAACATTTTTTTGCATTGTGTCTTTACATGTAAAATATTCTATTTCTTGACTCCGGGATATGTTTATTGAACTGGTAGTATATCAAATAACTTATGTTAAACATCCGTTTTACCCCAAACGAGTCATTGGTGAAAGCAACATCATGTACCTTAAGATGAAACAGATCACACTTACGAACATTTAAGACGAACATTTTCTTTCTTATAGTTTCGCTACATCTAGTCCACGACCTAAATATTTACTAAAACTAGCTAGAGAAACTAAAATATCCGGATTCATGTCAGATCTATAAATACTGAATGTACTTCTGTTCTGGTAAATGTAACACTGAGGAGCATTTTGATAATATACTTGCCAGAGCACGCCTTGTCATTATTTTTATTTATTGTCCATTTCGACTTAGAGGCTTTCTATGTCTGTGCAAATATATAACGTGACTCCCCGATGGAAAACAGTAAATGAATGTAAATTACTATCTTCAAAGTCTATTTTTAAGACGTTGAATGCATCCTTTATTCTTATTTTTATAGACTTGTATGTATGAAAGAAAACATAACATGATTTTTTACAATCATTGGCAACAAGAATTTAGGTTTTGGCACTTAAGGATTGCGTGTAAATTAATTCTACCTCTAATTTCTAATTTTCTTGCAGTAAAGTGAAGTATTCACCCAAAAAGAACAAAGTATGTAACTTGATTTCCCATTTCCTTTCTATTATAAACTTATGGAATTTCCTATAAATCTACTATGAATAATAGTATTAGTCATCTTTTGTTAATTAACTTTACTCAATCTAAACTCTTATATACTTTACGTTATTATATGATAACAATTATCCATTACAAAACAACTGTATCTTTTCATCATATATCCATAGGTTTTATATGTTTTTATGCACTTTTAAAGCACGAAGGCGACATTCAAACAATTTAATATACAATTTGCAAACATTGGGCACCTTCGTGTCTAAGGATTACTTCAGATATTTTTACTGTCTGTTTCATATAATATCATGTAAGAGATACAATACCATTGACTGTGGACATATTCAAATATCTATTTATTAATGTGCAAGGATGATTGGTAATTTTCTGAATTGAATATAAAAGAAAACCCGAAACAAACAGGAACATCGAAAGTGCTGTTTATACATCGCTATCATGATCTTTTAATCTTTATCCAATCAGTGTTATATTGTTTGTAAAAATAGATCGTTACGATTTCACTTAAAAAATGATGGATCGTTATTATAATTGTTTTGATTTTTAGTATCACTTAAGGCCCGTAATAGAAACATCGCTGTGTTTAGAATGTTTAGTAAGGCGTTGCTGCAAAAAAAATCACTTATCTCTCGCTGGAAACGGTTCCCGTGCAAACATCTTATACTATCTGTAACAGGAAGCGCATTTGTACGCTTTATTATGTTAATGATAACTTTATCAGACTTTATTGAAAAAATGCACCTACAAAACAGTTCCTGATTATTCAAAACATGGTAACCCTTGGTAGTATAATAAAGTTTAAAAGTATATCGCGTATGAGGAAGTTTATTTAAGATTCTCATTTAAAAATGCACCTACAAAATAGTTCCTGATTATTCAAAACATGGGGTCTTTTAGAGGTATAATCAAGTTTAAAAGTATATCACCCAAGCGAAAATTTGTTTCAAGCGAAAATTTGTGTAAGATTCTCATTTTCATTTTGCCAAACTCTCTACAATTTACCGATATAAATCCGCTTTTACGACTCAAATATTGCATCGTAAGTTTAAGACTCAAATATTGCATCGTAAGTTTAAGCATGGGATGTTTAGAAGTAGAAGTAGTAAAGCCGTGTCGTTGAAAATTATAGTTTTCATGATTAGACAAAGCTACTGCGGTTATTCACATATCGGGTATGAGTTACAAATATTTTAACTTGAATATTTCTATGGTTTACCTTCGAGTATTGATGTTAGTAGTATATTATGCGTTATAATTCGATCGAAATAGGTAATGAATCAAATACATATTATTCCATACAATGTTTATTAAGGCTGCAAACAATTCCGGAACACATTAATGTGTACCTATCACAATAGAATTAAGAGCTTATTATTGTTAATAGTTCCGAGATAAACTTACCTTTCGCCCCCTCTTTCCTAGAACAAAACATTAACAGACACGGACAATGAAAACATGTTTGCTATTTCCTCGGGGTCAAAATCGGAATGTATATATGAAACGAATTATGATGAAGAAGATGAAAGTTACAGGTAAATAAGAACATTTTTGTTATTGATTTCTATCAAGTTCATACGTTGATGAATACATAATTATTAATTATTTTATAATATTTTTTAAGTGTACATTTTCCCATTTAAACTTTATTTTATTAAATATGAAATGCATGTACATGTAAAATATGCCACAGTTTTACTTCAACAATGCTTGTTTGCGATGTATTTATAAAAAAGGCGATTTTGTTTATTTTTTGTATTAACATTCTTACTACTGTACTGTGTCTGAGAATACAATGAAAATAACATGAATAAAGAACAATTGTGGGAACACTATGATGTTATTGAATTGAATTCGCCCTGTATTATGCTAACAGTTTCAAATACAACACATTGACACTCAACATATCCACCAGGGAAATTAAAATTTGTAACCTGAAAATAAAGCAAGAAATAAGTACTTTGATAGTTAATTCAATAGACGTGTATATATTTAAATATTTAGTCTAATTATTTCTAGAACAATTCATCATTTTTTCATTTGTATGGTAGATAGACATCGGTGTTCGTTCACGTCTGCGTATGAGAACGATATCTCATCCATCAAATACCAACAGAGGTGAAATTCCACTAGAGCAGAAAATAAGAAAGCAATGTTAATTAATTATCTATCATATATGTTTGTACAATGAAGAACAAAGCACAAAGCTGACATTCGAACATTTATGGATAACATAAAGGTCGACATAACTTTTATTAGGTCAGACGAAAAACTATATTTTGACAGAAACTTAAATCTAAATTATTTATATCGTAAACGGTTGTCTTTTGAAGATTATATGTTTATCATTTGAAAAAAAATATTACGCCGTGATGAAATCATCCGGTCTTCATGTCTTTCAACGGTCTTCACTTTTTCATGCAGACTCGTGACGCCAACGTAATTGAGCAAACCAGAGCATCCTTTTTATGACCGGTATTCGATATATCAAAATATAATATGATATTTTACTTTATACAGCAAGCGTATATCATAGACAGGACGCGTATATCATGGCGATATCAATCTTTGTCAAGTCAACCCAATGAGAAACGTCAATTACAATTTTCGTGAAAGACTCACAGACTGCAATACGAATGCACTCGTTTTAAATATGTCTTTATGATATAACATTGCTTTATTCAGAATACTTTCCGGGCGATTAAGAATCATACACGATCAGGATTATAGCTAAACGTCATGTGTATTATTTTTACTTACCATAAAATTAACATTGAACAACAATGTTTAGTATTTACCATTACTGTAACATATCATTTCCAGATGATTTATATATTTTCCGCAATTACAGGCTAAACGCTTGTTTTGACGAAGGCAATGATATGATAGACAAAAAGATACGTAATTTATCAATACCGCGTAAACAGCATCAATCAGTTTTCAATGACAAGATATAAAAACAGAATGTTACATCGCTATGTGTATACTAACCATGGTATGTGCCTTTCCTTCAAGAACTTAAGGCACATAATTCCTCACAAACAAATTTAATTCTTTCTTAACAAAGATCAAACTTTAGTTGTATAATGTTAAGATAATAGTTTTAGATGCTTATCGAAAATTTCAGATGCTTAAAAGTTACAATTTACTTCAACTTTCTTAAACACACTTAACCACTTGAACAAAGCCTTTATCATCTGGTTGACTTTATTTTGTCCTAGTACAGGTAACCACGACAAATATTTCAGTGAGTACAGTCGTAGTCAATTCAATCTTTACATATGTTTATCACTTTTTTTTATTCCATTCTTGTTCAGGTAATATTGATTTCTTTCATAGTTGATTATATTATATATTACATTATGATAATAATAAGTGGATTAATATGGAATGTTTTATGTTGGAGTTCTAGGTAGTTTTTTATTTATTTCGATACCACTTTTCTATAATATCCTGCAGGTAAATTCAGTTCAGCTGTTTATCCTTTTACTACTCTCAGATTTGTAAAATACCCACGGCAAAGGTGTAACACCTTGTTTTATCCGACGCAATCAAAGCAATAAATTAAACGCAGTTCTGATAGTTTAAAGAAGACATCTTAGACCTTCTCATGTGACTCATACCTACTCAGAACCCCCGCCCCCACAAAAATGAGTCTGTATTATGCCATGTATATGTTCAAATATTTGGGATGCGTTCATATTGGGAGCATAATTATTGAATCACCAGAAGCAAAAATGATTCGCAGTTACATTGTTTTACGACCGTTGAAAAGATCAGGCTGTTGAAATATGTCTGATAACATGTATTGTATTTGCTCGTACCTTTCAAATATTTCATTTTGCAAATTGTTAAAAAGATTCTTAGCATTCTGCAACACCAACGTTCTTGCACGTGCACTGTTTTATATTGAGCAACACATTTCAAGATAAGAGTATTAAGCGTTTAGTATCAGGCACCCAATTAAAATGATTGTTCATCATACATTCTTGCATAACTGACTGGATTTTCTAGAGATTGCACCGATGCTGTGAAATGTTTTCTTACATTTCTTATTATCCCCCGCCGAAGATTCAGAACTAACTCTCTTTTGCAAAATTGGAGATATCAACATACTTGACCCTATCAGTTTCAATAACGGGCTGATGTTATCAATGAAACGTGCATTGCGCAACGACTTTTACTCACAAATGTTTTTTTTGTGTCATTGCCCTTTTGCTTTTTAAAAAGAAAATTGTGCGGAGCACAAATTAAAATAAATCAGATGTATCAATTAATTGTTGACAACAAGAAGGAAAAGTGCAGTGCAGTATAACAATAAATTATTTTGCATGATTTTCAACCATTGCCTTTATATCGATTGATACATAATGTTTGCATTGGGCCTTACTCACTCATTAAAGTATAGCATGTATTTACTTTAAACGTTATAGCTAAATAAATCAATATATAACAATAACTCTTTGTGCATAAATTCCCTTTATTTCCCTTGACTTTCTTTTGAGTTATTTCCCTTTGTATTGTTTCATACTTAATTAAAGTCAAAGGAAAAGAGTTATTAACTTGAGGCTTCACAGATAAATAAATAAGAATTTAGGAGACGTAAAATGTCCTTTTGTTATGTAAAAAATAAATTTAATTGACTTAAATTTTGTCGGGGACATTACACAATAAGTTTTGGACATATCAAATGAATGTCACAGATGGATTTATCTTATATCGTCTGAAATTGAATTCTTATCATTTTGTTCCTAAAATGAGACATTATAATATTATTATGAAATGAATAATGATAACCTTTTCTTTTTAATATGTTTTGTTTGCGTTTTAACAGTTGACAGATCATCTGTATCGCATTTAAAAACCTAGGATTAAATATCAGGATTTTAAACCAGGATAAATTGACATTATCAAATTAAGTTGAAGAAATATGACTGATAGTAACATTCTCACCTGGACAATATCTGTATCATATGTAAATATATATCATAATTCTCTGAGATTAAATATGAAATAAAAATGTTAAGAATTCGAGAAATTCTAAAAAAAATGAGTTGAATATCTGATTGGTTTATCCAATGTTTAAATAGTCTTGCACATGTGACCTAAACAAGGGAGGCTTTGATACAATGGTGAATTTGACAGACATTTTGTACAAGGAAAACAAATATATCAAGTATTTGGGTAGAAAATATTTAAAAAAGAAGTAGCGAAACATTGCAATAGCTTCTTATCTGAACTTAGGATTAAATTCAATTTGGTCAATATCAATGAAATTCAATTTTCCGCAAAAATCGTGTTACAATACTTTATAGCTTACATCAGTAAAAGTCCATTTTCCGCTACTGTGTACACGTTTGATGTCAATGAAGTCTGAGTTTAGAGCAAATGTGACCTATATATTTCAATAAATAATTGGCATTTATTCCAACAAAGAATGATAAAGTATTCAGTATGCCAAAATACGTGTATTGGAAGTTTATTCTGCAGAATGGATTAATGATATTGTTTTTAACAAAGTGTTTATATTAATCTGCTGTTGTTGCCTATCATACATCTCCAGTTTTATAAAAAATAAGATACTTCGGGTGTAATTATTTTATTCCAAATATACATTATTCTTTTTATTCCCGTCTCCCAAAGTCTCCGTTTAACAGTGTGTCGTAAATATATGTCATGATAACCATTGTTTCTCAGGTATATGTCCTGATAATTCATGCCAGTGTTTCCCAGATATATGTCCTTATATACTCGGGTTTCCCAGGTATATGTCCTGATTTATCATGCCAGTGTTCCCGGGTATTTCTCCTGATATATCATGCCAGTGTTTCCCAGGTATATGTCCTGATATATCATGCCAGTGTTCCTGGGTATTTTTCCTGATATATCATGCCAGTGTTTCCCAGGTATTTTTCCTGATATATCATGCCAGTGTTTCCAAAGTAATTTTTCCTAACATATCATGCCAGTGTTTCCCAGGTATATGTCCTGATATATCATGCCAGTGTTTCCCAGATATTTTTCCTGATATATCATGCCATTGTTTCCAAAGTAATTTTTCCTAATATATCATGCCAGTGTTTCCCAATATTTTTCCTGATATATCATGCCAGTGTTTCCGAGGATATACATATTTCAAAATATTTTAGTTTTATTTCTTTTCATAGAGGGAAATCACAAATAATTCACAACTTGCTCTTAAGTCTGACTACAAAAATAACGCTTCTCGTTTATTTTGACGTTGAGACATTTATCCATTTATTCTGAGATAGTTTCTCCTGCTGATGTTATAATGTTGAATCTAATTTTTATGTTCTTTTTTTATAGAATAGCTTTGCTCCCAGACAATTTTACCATCACAATGCTGATATATTCCCCTGATAGTAAATTCGGTTTAATATACACAAATAAATACTAGTATGCAATAAAGATAAAGATTATTGATGTTTTAAAAAAGTATAATTCACAGGTTTCGATCATCATGGATTTTCATTTAATACGACTTCCATCTTAATGTCTCAAATTGTTTTTTTAAAAAATATCCCTAACTGAAAAAAGCCCACTTACGAAAACAGTAGATAAGAAAGGCTTTTTTTATCTGATTACGATACATAAAATAATTTATGACTCATCAATAAAGCAAATAAAGAACAAAACGAAAGTCACGAACGACCGGCGGAGATGCATTTCTCTAAAGCAGATTTATTTTTAACTTTTCCTCTATAACCTTGATTTTTTATGATATCTTACAAGCGAAAAGTGTATAAAAGTATATAAATGTTTATACAAAATCTGAAGATATTTCCTGTAATAAATTGAACATCAGTCATTTATTTAAGTTTAAAAAAAGTATAAACGAGTTATTGCCAATAAAGATGTTATGCTAAAGCAAATCTGCTACGCAATATGAACAGTTATATGCCAGTGTGCTGTTAAAACGACGACAAACATACTATAGCAAATGTGTGTAAATATTGGAACACATTTATCTTAATTATAGTCAAAACTTTAAGATTTTGTTGTTTTCGTATTTAAACTAATTAGCCTTTCATCTTACCCTGTTAATTCAAAAATAATGACTGCTGCCAAACACTACATTTAAACCAAATGGAACGTAAAATCTCTTTCATTTATCACTGATATACGCTTGCAAGTTTTTGTTTGTTTTAGTTGTTGTTGGTATTTATCAGGCAGTGTTGTTTCTGTTTAATATACAGATTGATAAAAATGAAATAACCTGTTTCAAAGTTGCGACTTAGTACTTTTTTATTTTTATCTATTACTTGATTAATTACATTATCTATCATTTAACGGAGACAGAATTTCCATGATCTTTTAGCTTAATAAAAATTATAGATAAAGACAACAATATGGTCTCGACTGAAACAAATGGAACACATACAGAAATGAAGGTAGCAAAAATAGAAAAAGCAACCTCATATAATCTTACAACCTCATATAATCTTTAGAACACCACAAATAATCTCTGGAACGACAATTTTATAGATTATCGTAAAGTAGAGAAGGCAGAAATCCTTCAAAACACTCTTACCGGCATACCTGTTTTGTATCAATGGAATTTGCATCATTAGAATAAATGCAGATTTGACAGAAATTTTTATCCCTTCAACAAAGGTTTGTTTGTAGTTACTTTAAGTTATTGTCGAACCATCATTTTATCTTTTGTGTATTTTTGTTGAAATTGTGCTGCTGAGGGAACATGATTAAATATTGTTAACAAATTAAACATTCTTTAGTTATTACTAGATGCCAATTAGTATTACAAACCATGTGTTATATAAATATCCAATAAAGCAGGGCTGCGTTTCATGGAGAGTCTTAAGTTAATCCTAAATCCTAGGACTTATGACCAACTTTAGGAGAAAAAGTTTTTGCACTTAAGACCGTTTCAAGTAACTGTCTTATCTTTTGTCTTAAACTTAAGACTTATGACCAATTCGCTCTCCTGAAAAAGTTACAAAATACAATGGCACGCGCATAATCCGGATTGGATTTACTATGTAATTGATAATAGGAAGTATAAAAAGTAACGTATTTCCCTCTTATCATGTTGAGTGAAAATATATACCATATTTCACGAAAAACGATAAAATAACCGTTTCATTTAATTTCATAGTAAAAAATATTTACGCAATTGTACATCGCGCAGTAATATTATTTATAGATGCGTCTTGTTTTGCACGCGATATTTGGCGCTAAATTGTGACGTCATGTAAACAACTCTTTAAACGTCTTTACAGCGTTAATGACTGAATTAAAGATATTGGTGTTCGGATTTATTTTCTTAGTTAGACCATTATCTATCATTCTAGATAGTTTTCAAAACAAAATTCAACAAAAAGTTGTTTGATTTTGGAGTGGTTTTGACTTAGGACAATCTTAAGATACCTTTACAACACTCCTAGACTTAGGACTGTTTTTGGTCATAAATATAGGAGTCCTAAGTTAGGACCTTTTTAGGACTTTCTTTGAAACGCAAAAGTGTCACAATTTTTGACTTAAGACAAACTTAAGACTTAGGACTCTCCATGAAACGCAGCCCAGGCACCCATTAGTTGAAAACGCAAGGTTTCTGATAAAAACAGTTTTAGATAACACATTTATCCTTTCAACGGTCAAAGCGTCATAAAACCTAACCTCGAAGGTGCACCTTTTGGCTTCTGCAGATTCAATATTTATGGCCAAAAATTCGAATTTGCCCAAACATTTAAACGAGTTGTCAACAAAATTGAAAACTTGAGTTCTTCCGCGAACACATGTTTCTGAGCAGGTGTATGCCACGCTACTTGTCTTGCCAAGATTCTAAATGTTTTGAAAAGTTTATTAAATGTAGGTAGAGAGACAAAACTATGCATGAACGAGAAACCAGTACCGGTGTGGCGTGAATTTTGTCAGACCCGTGAGAAACGTAAGACTTTACGTTCTGCGCATGCGCAGGTAGTTGTCGGACGGGGCCGTGAGAAATGTAAGACTTTCTGGTACAATTGTGTGTTAACCTCGTTTAGAAGCTCATTAATTAATCCAAGTGTAGTTCTTCCTTTTATTCATGAGCATAGAGATATTTTCTACGATACCAACTTTTATTTATCTGTGACAACGTATCGTGTGGATGAAATATTGTCCAAATCAGTGGCAGTCTTTCGACATCGTTCGTTCCCGATGTCGAGTTGGTGGAAAATCCTGGAAAATCGAAGAGCTTTGATCGAGGTAAGCTTGTTTTGATATTTTATATTAGAATGTGGTTATTTCAAGCATCGATGAAAGTATGTTAGTTTTTATTAATGCTTACAGGTACTGTAGGCCATATGTCAGTCTGTTTTAAGAAATGGGCGGTATGTAGCTCAACCTGTCGTTTCTTAATTTTGTTTTAGCCGACCAGCCATCCGACATTTGTAGATCTAGGGGTATGGCACACTTAAGTCTACTGATATATTGTCTAATTATATGTATTTGATTGGAATAAGTGTCGGCTCAGCCCTAACATACTCGGCCCTATTCCAACTCGGCACGGATCAACTCCATAGTCAACTCGTCCCACTTAAAAATTTATTAATCTGATTATCAGTGTTAATATATTGGTTTGTTTTATCACTCTCTGTTGTTGGAACCATATTATTGATATATAGAAAATACATGGTTGATGTCGGGATGGAGAAGGTTTATCCGGTGAGCGAGAAAGTGTATCTTGGCGAGCTTTAGCGAACCAAGATTCACTTTCGCAGCGAACCGGATAAACCTTCTCCATCCCGACATCAACCATGCATTTGATTTATCCTGCTTTAATCATGTTTTTATAAACAATAAGATGGTTTCATTCTTCTTTTTCCCCGATAAAATAGCATCTATATGTAGTTTTGTTTTGCTGCTAAACACGTGACGTAATCATATGACGTAGTGACTGGAGATAGATAAGTTTATCCGGCAAAGCTTTATCCAGCTGATGATATAGACAGTAGCAGGATAAATGGACTTATTCACAAACGTTGAAAGACGTTTTCTTAAATTATTATTACATTTTTGGTAATAGAGTTTTCAATGATTTGGGATATATGAATTCATTACAATCCATCCTTGTGACATTGCAAAATACATTGCCTGTTGATAAATGCATTACATGTTGTTTTATGTATATAAGATAAATAACAAACATTTAAAAATATTTTATATAATAAGTAAACAAGTTTATATTTCTTTTTTTATTGAAGATCACTTTACAAACAAAAAGCATCATTTTGAAGGGAACACATTTGTATTATATTAATTTTTATCATGCAACTGCGATGATAACTGCTCGATAACACTTGACTGATAATTATTTTGATATCAGGTTAGTAACCTGATATCAAAAAATAATTTCCCCCCATTTTAACAGACTTGTTTCAATAGCTTATTAGCCTTTAATCCAACAATTTTATCTAATATCCTGACAAGTCTATTTGTTATTTTATTCGTTTTCAGTTACGAACAGATTAGATAGTGAATAGTTAAGTTTTAAGCACCAACTTAATGAAGTGACGTCACAATTTATAAATAATTTCCAAAATGACATCATCGATATTCACGTCATATTATTTCGATAAACATAACAAACAGGTCAGGCGATTTTCTTGGAGAACTTGTAAATATTTACTATGTGCCAGATTGTTATATTGAATTTATAAGTGATCAGCAAATTGTTTCATGCATGTTTATTTTTGATTGCTGGTTTGACTTTGAAACTGAAATTATGCCTGATACTGAATGTTTGACTTTGACATGTCAAGGAAAAAAGTTTGAAACAGCTTGCAGTTATCAGAAAAAGTTATGTTTTTTTCAAAAGTGGGCCGAGTTGGCCTGTGCCCATTTGACCCGTGCCAAGTTGGTAGAGGGCCGAAATCCCCCCCCTTTATATTTATTAGTAAGTTATTATCAAACACACATTTTGTGAACCATTATCCCTAGTATGGTTCAGGTAGTAAGATAATGCAGCAGTCTAATATTTATTAAATTAAAGCAACAAAGTTTGAATCAGGTTTCGCTTAAATATTTATTTTTTTCATTAATCAACACTTATTTCTGTAGCACCAAGGCTAAGGGACTTTGATTATATTGAAGTGTATCCCTGAAAAAAGAAGAAAATTCAAGTTATGTTTAGAGTAAAAACATGAACTTATACTAGGCTTTAGGGGAGCTAATTCTAGAAATATTGATGTCCAATTGAATTTTTCTTTGAAATAATGCAGTTTTCCTTATGTTACACCAGCTGATTTTCTACCCAAAGTGGAAATTTTAGCAATAATTTTTACCTAAATCTAAGGTCCCTTTCTATTAAGTGAGAAAAATAACTGGAGTCCCATATTATGTGAGTGATGATAAGGAATATATATAATATTTGAAGTTAAAAGTTTAAAAAATGAAATATCAAATTATATTGCTGCACTAAACCTGAATAGTACAGATGCCAATGCATGAGTGAGTAGCACTGCTCTACATATACTCAAGCTAAAAATAAATTTTGAATTCACCAGCATGCAGCCCTTGTTATGTCGGTTTAGTCGAGCCAGATAAATATTAGGCCCATAAAAGTATACTTTTGGCTCTTAAAGCGGCATGCCTCCAGATGAGCCAAAATATTCAAGAAAATAAAACTTGATAAAAATGTTGAAAAGAAAAAATGTTTTAAATTCAAGTACATATACAAATGATAATTTTCATGTTATGATTAAGGACTGGATTTTGCAGTAATCAATGTCAGTGTTTACCACCATATCTCTTACTGTCTTACTAACACAGTGCAAGGTCCTAGGGCTATTTTTGCTTATTTTGATCTCCTTTTTGGTAATTTATGTGGATTGCAAGCAAATTTTGTAAAAAAAAAATTGTTCACTTCACAACATTTCACATTTAAAATTTTAAATACTTTTTTAGAGCTTTCATTAAAAAAAGGATGAATTTGCCAGTTTAACTGTTGCTTTTAAAACTTGTATTTTTGCTTTTGATAAACCTATCCAAGTAAAAACTATTTTATTGTCAACTTTCAAACCACAAGTATATACAGGACTTAAAAAATACGTGTTTGCAAGCATTAAAGATAGTTTATCAAGTGGTCATATATAAGAGGTTTTGGTATTTCTTTTTCATACATGTGTAATTTTAATGCAAAACAGGGGCTCTGACTGCAGCCAAGTGGTTTAGCTTGCTGACCCCTCACAGTCATATGAGGGATATTTGAGGAAGCTATACAGCTTACATGGGACCGGTTAACCATGTAGAATTTGTACATTGTACATGAGAGAGCTGATCCTGGTTTTTCATTTGCATATATAAATTATGCAAGGAAACAAAAATGTCATTAATTATTTCTTAATATTGCTTGAATAGTGGATTCCTTGATCTTTTTTTTGATTTTCTGTATGTTCATTCAGCTATATAAATTGTGCACACAAATAACAATGCTTGATCTGCTTTAAAGATCAGCTTATTAATTTGGTATAAATCCACATATTAAATATTCTCAAGAATAGTACAAGATTATATGTTACTTTAGATTTTGTGAAACCTGACCTAACAGTTAGCAATTATAAGCTTAACAAGCTAAAATGGATAGAATTTGTTAGCCTTAATTTGAATTTGATTCCCGAAAAGAAAGGTGCATATAGCCCTCACAGTATAGTGAACACTGTAAATATTTTCACATGTGAAGTTTAATAGTGCATTAATTTAAAACAGATAATAATTATGATTTTTAAATATTAGGACAAAACAAAGGATCAATCCTTATTAAACAAATGACATGTGATTTTGATACATGGTAAGAACTTTTCGGAAAAAGTGGCCGAAAAGCTGAGGTACAATATTTCTAAGGGTCCTGGGTTTGAGTCCCATCATTTTGCAGTACCTGTGACATAATTATGGTTCCCTTTCAGGCAACATGATATCATGGTTTATAGCTCAGAGTCAATTTAAATCCTGTTCTGTTGGACAAATTTCAATACTGTATAGTTTGGCTGAATGTCACATTCACTCAGTAGTACAGACAGCTGTGAGATAAATGTGTAAGGGGTTAGATAGCTGAGTCGGTATAGCTGTGGTAGTTGTTAACCTGTGCAAATAATCATGAAGCCAAATTGTTATAGATTTCTTTAGCCAAATTAATAAAGTTTAAGCAAATGGTACGATGTAGGCAAAGAGTAAGGTCTGTGTCTATATGAGGCTCAAGTAAAGCATAATAAAGTTCTGTTAGATCTCAATTAATTCCAAGCAAGAGTCTACAAGTAAGCAGATATCTGGATATGAAGGTCTTATTGGCGCAATTAAACACAATAAATAAAAAAAGCTCATTATTATTTTATTATTATGTTACATGTATATGATTTTTGCACAATCATTAGATTTTGTGATTTTCCTTAGATAATTTAGGTTGTTCCATGCTACATGTATATGGGTACTTTTTTGTCTGCTAAGCATATTTGCAGAGTTATACCCCTTTCTAGCTCACATGAGCACAAAGTGCTCAGGGTGTCAGATCTTTTGGTTAGCAGTATGTCTATCTTTTGTCATCTGTCGTTTGTTGTTGTCCTCAATTTATAAAAAAAACGCTTCTATAGACCACATGATGGATTTTGACCAATTTTTACAGGAATGATTCTTAGATGGTCCTCAAATAAAGTAAAAATTTCAAAAAAAATCTTCTTCTCTAAAATTTCAAGGTATTTTGTATTAAATTTTGCATGAAGCATCTCCTTGTGGGTCTCTACAAACGTTCTGTAGTCTGACATGCCATGATACCCCCTGGACCACCCTGGGCTCACTAAGTTTCTATAGACTAAAATACTTCAGTAAAACAATCAATTAAGCTTTGTGTAAAATTATAATGCCAAAATCTAAGATATTTGTTATGAAGACTTTTGTATCAGACAGTGAGTCACATCAATAAATATTTGGAATTTATGCAGTCTGGAGAAAGAAACCTTAATATATGACTTCATTATTGTTGTAATAATTACACATAGTTACTCCCCTTTGATAAATGATCCTCATTGACCATGCTAATTGTTTAGTCGTATAACAGTTAGATTAAATAAAACATCGGGTAAAGGGGTTTAATACTTATAGATTTAGTTCCATTTAATTTGAGATTTTGACTTTGAATAATTAAAATGATTGTTGTCATTTGTTAATGTGTACACAAATATTATAAATTTTCTTATTGACACTCATTGTCAGGGGCGTAGCTGGGTCATTTTAAATATACGCACAAATGTTTACACAGGAGGTCAATAGGGCCCCCTTGCAGGTCCAGGGTAGGGCCCTGGATGGGGTAAAGGGGGCGCAGCTCCCAAAAGCTCTATGGATTTAGACATTTAAGGATGATTCGATTATACAATTTCACGTCCATTTAATATCACATAAATGTGGTTTATATCCTTTAAAAAGGCAATTTTTTAAAGGCATATTACACCCAGGGATCTACAAAATGCTGCCTGTTCTAGCACTGTGTCAATTGCTCGCATTTGAATAAGTGATAATGTTTTATTTTTTATCATTGGCCCTGTGAAATACCTTTTGTGTTGTGCCAAAGGGGGTCATTGATTTTCCCAATATGCATATAGTAAAAACTTAAAAAATCTTTTTAACCTTTTACCCCATGAGCATATTGCGAAAAATGGCCATTTTCACTGAAAAGCCTCCTGTAACAAGTTCAAACTGCTATGAAAGTATGAAAAATGCTTCAATACTAATGATACTTGGCACAAATGTTGACTACACCATAGCCTCTGTAACAGCATGCTCAATGGTAAATTTCCTGTTACCATGGCAACGGGGGGACGTCTCAATATTGCCAAAAATCACTATTTTGCATTGTTTTTTTCCATCAAAACTGATTTCAAAGTGCTGCAACTTCTCAATGAATTGAGATAGAGTAAAGGGCTTTTCAGCGTCGGTTACTAGCTACCCTAAGATCGACCTGAGGCCATTTTTAGCCTGTCACATGTCCAAAATTTTCTTGGAGATGGGGGGACTCCGCCCCCCTTCAAACCCCCCAAACAGAAGGGGGCACATCCTTCTGGCAACCCCCTGATGTAATATTTGTATGGGGGACGGCGCCGAAAAAGTGATTACTTTTTTGAACAACATTTCTCAAACGAAAAACAGTGTTTGGGGCCTAAATAGGCATTTTTTTCGCTGTTTGAGGCCTCAAAAGGGGGGGGGGCAAAAAGCCGTCGAAACACGCTTATATAAGGGAAAAGGTTAAAGAACCCAAAGAGCTAGAGCTAAGATATTTAGCATGAAACATGTTCTAATGAGTGTCTACCAAGTTTGTTCAAATAAAAGCCCTGGGGTCAAAATTGGCCCCGCCCCGGGGGTCATTGATTTTCCTTTTATGTATGTAAAGCAAAAACTGAAAAAATCTTCTTTGAGAAAAACGAAATAGCTAGAGTTTAGATATTAGCATGAAACACCTTCTAGTAAGTGTCTGCAAAATTTGTTCAAATAAAACCCCAGGGGTCAAAACTTGCCCCGCCACAGGGATGTCATTGTTTTTAACTATATGTGTTTAGTAAAAATCTTCTTTTAAAAAACCCAATGACCTTTAGCTTAAATGTTAAGCATGAAATATGGGTGTCTACCAAGTTTGTTCAAATAAAAGCCCTTGGGTTAAAATTGGCCCGGCGGGGGGGGGGGAGAGATCATTGTTTTTCATTATATGTGTGTAGTAAAAACTTAACATGAAACAGCTTCTAATGTGTGTCTTCCAAGTTTGTGAAAACAAAAGCCCTGTGGGGGCCTATATACAGGTGAGCGACCTCAGGGCCATCATGGCCCTCTTGTTTATTTATAAAATTTGTGCACATTACTCCTTTTAAACCAGTATGAAACTTTGCAAGATAACAAGATTGAAATTAAGGCAAGTACTTTCACATAATGTACCGGGTTAATGTTTTTTAGCTCCACTATACGAAGTCTTGGTGCAATAAAATTTTTTTCACTATAACTTTTTTCGGGAAATGGATATTTCTAGCACCATTATTGCAAGAATTATCTCCCCATAAACTTAGATTTTTTTACTTGAAATATGTTCTTTTTGGGAAACGGACAAAAGCCCTCCCGGTCAAAAGCCCTCCCGTCAAAAAATGACAAGGCAGACAAAAGCCCTCCCGTGAAAATGACAGGGCGGACAAAAGCCCTCACATAAAAATAACAGGGCGGACAAAAGCCCTCACATAAAAATAACAGGGCGGACAAAAGCCCTCCCATGAAAATGACTGGGCGGACAAAAGCCCTCCCGTGAAATTAGCAAGGCGGACAAAAACCCTCCCGTAACAAAAATGAATATGTATGTTGAATACCTGTGTTTTTTTCAATGCACTCAACATATTAAAATTGTTACATATATTTCTTATTGTTTTCAATTTGCCTAAGTATGTGTATGAGCTAGAACCACCTTTTATTCTGAAAATACCTTCCTGAAATGTTTAACGAAGTAACTTTTGACACGAATGTCGTTAAAAACAAAGTCACTTTTAAAAGTAATTGACTAATTACAAGGCACATTATAAATGTCTTTAACTTTAAGTTAGATTATTTTAACTTCTTTTCATCATTTATTACTCTAATACATGTAAAATTAACTTCACATAGGAGTAATCCTTCATATCTATGTGAATAAATATGCACTTACATATTCTAGCACTAATTTCTCAGGAATGTGCTCAAGCCCATACAAACACGGTCATGCCAATGGAAAACAAAAATATTCATGATTACAATTTTAATATGTTGAGTGCATGGAAAATAAAATAAAAACTATTCAACGTTCATATATGTATTCGCTGCGAGAGGGCTTTTGTCCGCCCTATTATTTTCACGGGAGGGCTTTTGTCCGCCCTGTCATTTTTACGGTAGGGCTTTTGTCCGCCCTGTCATTTTCACGGGAGGGCTTTTGTCCGCCTTGTCACTTTTTAATGGGAGGGCTTTTGTCCGGGAGGGCTTTTGTCCTACACTCGTTATTTTTTTATATAACTTTTTTAGTTTTAAAGGTATCTACCTCAAACTTCAAATACTTATTCCTTATCATCTATTACATCTTATGTGACAAGGTATATAACTCTTGAAGCAATATTTACAGATTTATCTGTCTTTGAACTTAGGATTTTATTTAAGAAATATTATAACTTCTTTTATTTTAAGGTATCTACTTCAAACTTCAAATATATATTTCTAATCATTACACACAATCATGTTATGTGACAAGGTTCATAACTCTAGCGTGACTATTTCCTGAATTATTCCCCTTGAACTTGGAATTTATGTTAACAAATGTTATTTTTTTACTATAACTTCATACATAATTATACATAATTGATTTTTCTTTCATAGTTTTGTCTTCCTTACTGCGTCCAGTAAGAAAATATAAAAAATTAGTTGTTCACAATTATTTCTGAATATAAAAGAAATGCATTTTTATTTTACTTTAAATAGGGGATATTCCAGGTTTTTCTATAAACATGATAAATACAGTATTAATTTTCATCAAGTGGTATCAAAAGAAAATTCCTGAGTGGAGGTAGCCACGTGTGAAATATGATAATTTTCATACCACAAGATGAAAATAAATTCTTTACTTATAGAAAATTTTTCTCTTTATTATATGCTTTTTCTTTTTTTTGATTTGTGTACTGGCATTATTTAGAAAAAAGTAAAATCCAGCAAAATACCAGTTAAAATACGGAAAATATGTTTCACTGCAGTGAAAATAGGGAAAATGGATATGCTTTTTATTTCATCAATATTTCTCAATATTTCATTTATAAGTATATCATAAAAATATTTATTAATTTCAGTGAGAACAATCCAGTGTTACAAAAAGGTGTCATTTTCGGATAGCTGAGATTACAATTAACAAATATTTCACTTCTGGATAAATGTAGTGACATCAATACAGGTAATATACGTGTTATTTATGAACCTCTCTCTAGAGCATAATTGGGGGGAAGCAATACATTCCAAACACAGGAAGTGTCATTATGACAGGAAATAATGTCTAATACTAGTGACTTTGAAATATGTTATATCCTGTGCATATTATATAATATCATGTGTAACTATATTCTATAAAAATTGTTTGATCATGAAATTTGCCAAATTAATGAATGGTAGGTCATTCAAATTATGGTAATCCTTAGGATATTTCTTTTAAAAATAAAACTCTGGTAGCATTATAAAAAAATCTAACCTGTTTTTTGACCCATGAGAAATGTAAGACTTTTCTATTTTTGTACATTTTCTGAAATGTTGAGAATTTTTTGTAGGTGAGTACATTAAATTTGATGAAAACAACCAAAATCACAACTAAATAGGATATGTGTCTGCTATTAAGAAATATTTTTGAGATTTTATATGTATTCTTTGATATTCCCCTTGAAACTAGTGAAATCTAGCCGTGAGAAATGTAAGACTATCAAAAAATGCCCATCTTAAAAAGTTTTAAATAGGCAGTTTGCCTCTTATTATTTTTTGTTCTCTTAAATATGGGTTGTTATCTTAATTGCCAATTCCTGACTGATGAATATTTACCTTAATGCAGATTTTTTTTTCAAATAACAGACAAATTATTGAAGAAATACCAGTTTTTTGGCCCGTGAGAAATGTAAGACTTTTCTGTTTTTGTACATTTTCTGAAATGTTGATGATTTTTTTTTACTGAATACATTAAATTTGATGAAAACAACCAAAATCACAACTGAATAGGATATGTGTCTGCTATTAAGAAATATTTTTGAGATTTTATATGTATTCTTTGATATTCCCCTTGAAATTAATGAAATCTAGCCGTGAGAAATGTAAGACTATCAAAAAATGCCCATCTTAGAAAGTTTTGAATGGGTAGTTTGCCTCTATATACTTAATAATAATAATAATAATAATAATAATAATAATAATAATAATAATAATATCTTTATTTAAAGAAGGTTACACATTAAGAACATACAATAACAATCATATATATCTTATTTCCAATGTGGCCTTCTGAAATAGAAAACAACAACAACAACAACAGGACATGCATAGGTAGAAAAATGAAAGTATAATATGTAATATTTAGAATATTACAACTCATATTCTTTCGACAGACATTATTAATTAATTTATTTATTCATTCATTCACTCACTCATTCATTCATATGAACATCAAGATATGCTTTGTATTTTTCTTTAAAACATTAAAGGTTATTAACTTTACGAATATTTAAAGGTATATTGTTCCAAATGTTCATGCCATAATAAGAAAATGTGTCTTTAATATAGTTTGTTTTAGGTCTTGTCCATGATACAATATCTTTTCGTGACCTAGATCTTAAGTTATATATTTTGTTGTCGGATAAAGTCATCAGTTCTGTCATATAAGTCGGTGCCATGTTATTTAAAGTTTTAAAAACAAGCACCGCCGTGTGGTATTTACATCTGTCAAGGAACGGTAACCAGTTAAGAGTTTCGAATAGATTTATTGACGGAGATCTTTGTGGTTGCTGTAAAATGATTTTAGCAATTCGTTTTTGTAATTTACAAACATTATTTATGTAGTTTGTGTTTCCTTTACCCCAAATAATACAACAATAGTCCATAATGGGCAATATATATGCATTGTAAAACAATAATTTCATATCAAAGTGCAAAAAATACGATATCTTTTTCAATAAGGCAATTTTTCCGTTAAGTTTTTTACAAACATTGTCAATTTGCAAGTGCCATTTTAAGTTGTTATCTATGCAGATACCCAAGACTTTTTGATCAGTTACATTTTCAAGAGCTATTTCATTTATCTTAAGATACAATTTTCTCATAATATTTACTTTTTGTCTTGTTCCTATTACCATACATTTTGATTTATCTGGATTTAAGGCCATATTATTTATTTTGCACCATTTGTCAATGTTATTTAAATGATCTTGAAGTTTTATTTCTATTTTTGATATATTTTCTCCGGACTCATAAAGAGTAGAATCGTCTGCGTATAAATCAATTTTTATATCATTACCAATGAAAGATATGTCATTTATGTATATTAGAAATAATAAAGGTCCTAATATTGAGCCTTGTGGAACACCGGAAATTATTTTCATTGTCTGAGATTGAAGATTACCTATCTTAACCAGTTGTATTCTGTTAGAAAGATATGACTTAAAAAACTAAACGGCATTTTCAGAAAAATGATAAAGTTTAAGTTTATGCAAAAGTATTTCATGGTCAACCAAATCAAAGGCTTTTTTTAAGTCTAAGAATACAGTCCCGATAATTTTTCCACTGTCAACATCTTTTAACCAAGTATCTATTAAACTAATGAGTGCAGTATTACATGAATGATTTTTACGAAATCCTGATTGTTTATTATGAATTATGTTCGTTTTTTCAAAGAATGAGTGTATTTGTTTGGCAATATGGCGCTCAAATATTTTGGATATAGTTGATAAAATTGATATCGGTCGATAGTTATTTGCTTCATTCTTATCCCCCGATTTAAAAATAGGTATAACTCTAGCTCTTTTTAAATCATCTGGGAAAATATTAGATTTAATACTATTATTGATAATTGATGCAATTATTGGTGTAATATAATCTCCACAATATTTAATGATGTTTGGTCCAATTCCATCTTATCCTGTAGATTTTTTAATATTCAGTTTTTCAATAATAAGTTTTACTTCAAACGGTGTAATTAATTCAATATTAAATTCATGATATATTAGCTTTTGGTCTAAAGTTTCTTTCAAGTTTGAAAAATTTGTATTTGAAAACTTTGTTTTATGTATGACATTCGAGATATTGACAAAATACTTGTTAAATTCATTTATAATATTTACATTTCCGTAAATTTCTTTATTACCTGTCACTAGTCTGTCTGGCATTGTAATACAACCTTTTTTATTTAGATTTGAAACGTCCTTTAAATTTTTCCATAAAAATGCCGGGTCTTTGTTATTTTTAATAGCATTGTTAAAGAAATCTCTTTTACTTTTTTTAATCATTGATGATATTTTATTTCTGAGCATTTTGTATTGTTCATGTTTCCCTACTTTAAGATAGTAATCGCGTTCATGTATTAGATATTTTATCTCATCAGTAAACCATTCCGACCGGTGTTCACGTTTGATACGTTTTTCTTTTATTGGTGCATGCTTTTTCAATATTGTATTTAAAATGGAGTAAAATAAGCTAAGAGATTCATTCGGATTAAATATGTGCTCGACTAATTCAAGATCGGATAAAGCAAGGTCTACCTGAAAATCAATTTCATTGAAGTTTTTAAAACATCTATATTTAATCGAATTATGTTCATTTATCAATCGGGTACATGCTTTCGTTGATCTTGAAATACATATCGGATAATGATCACTTAATGAGGTATCAGAAACAAACGATTCAATAATATATCTGCTACTGTTTGTATAAACATGATCTATAATTTTTTGGGTACGTTTTGTTATCCTAGTAGGATCTGTGATAAGTTGTTTCAAACCATATTTCGTTATCAAATCACCCCATTTTTTTATTGTCATATTTTTTCTTTTTATTCATTGGATAAAAGTTTATATTGACATCTCCTAGAATATGATATTCTATATTTGATATATCTATTATACTTAGTTGTTTTTCATAATCGTCAATCCAAGATTGGTGTACATTTGGTGGGCGATATATAAAATTTAAAAGAAAAGGTTTGCAATTTGGGTAAATAATTTCCAACCAAATAGATTCTAATTCGTCCGTTTCTATATCGTAACGGCGCCGATATGGTACCTTGTCAGCAATATATATTACAATTCCCCCGCCTTTATGACAACTTTTACGGTCCTTTCTTTCGTGTGTGAACTTGTTTATATTTAATTCATCATCTGTTGTATCATCACCAAGAAATGTCTCAGTAAAGCCGAAAATATCTGGCAAATTTAATTTGTTTAATAGATTGTATTTTATTTTGTCTATTTTCGGCATTAAATGATTAACGTTAAGGTGTGCAATATGTAAACCTCGTTTTTCAAACTTTAAATTGAACAATTTATTATTTGGAAAATTTGATTTATGGAGCGTAACATTATTTAGTACTTTGCAATTATATTCATCATTTCCGTATTTATTGTATAGCACTGATTGTTCAAAAGAAACAATTTGATTATCAGATGCATTAGTGTCTATAAATTTCCGTTCTTTTACTATCAAATCGATAATTTTTCGCGTATTTAAACATATGTGTAAAATATCAATTGTGGAGTACAACATAAAATCGTAACATACATTATAAACAATAGTAAAAGAAGGAGTGTACATGCCTCCGATCATAAAACAAGTTTTCCTGCAACCATTTTGTAGGAACATATCGAAACCGACTTTTTTATTTAACGGAATTAATTGAAAAGTTCTTGTGTGTGACTGAAATATTACTATATAGTTATTTCTTATTTGAGATATACCAGATATGTAAATGTAATATATATAAGAGAAAATCAAATTCAAATTATCTACATTTGTAAAACTATTTCTTTTACTCTCACATACCTCGATCCAGTAATCTGTTAGAATACACATGTTACTGTTATTTGATGAAATCTCATTTTTGAATTCTTTTTCTAACAAAGTAGTCTTATTACGTTCACTTACATTGTTTATGTATTCATTGTTAAATTTATTAAACGTTTGGAATTTGTCTTTGCTATAATAGCTTTTAGAGTGTCTGTCCGCATTATCCTAGTTCAGATACCAACAGTCTTTAGACTTGTGATTTATTCTTCCGCAGATAAAACACTGATCAAAGCATTTCCTACTTCCGGTTCCGCCATATCGCATTTCACTGGAAAAGTCGTACCCATTGCTCCGCTTCGAAGAATGTTGCCACCTTCTTGTCAAGTTTTTGTTCATGTTTCTGGTTCTATCTGTTACAGTTGCGCGCATATCGGAATTTGAGGGGGATTGTTGTTTGATTATACGTAGCCTTTTATTTATTGCCAGGACTAACGCAGACGCACCCCTCGGACTTAAATGGATACCATCCCTTACAAATTGGTGTTTCGCTACACTGCCGTCACCATAGACAAATCCGCTGTATACATCAATCAGTGCAGCATTATTGTCTAAACACAGCTGTGACAGTTCTTCATTCAGTTGAGTAACATTTGCATCTGATCTTGGGCATACAGTACATATATATATTGAACAGTCCTTGTGTTTTTCAAGTGACGTCAAGGCAGTTTTTAATTCTGCCAAAGTCGAGGTTAGTGGAATTTCGGATGCAACGTCATTTCCTCCGACGTAGATAACAATGTTGAGTAATTCCCTCATATCCAAGTTTTTCAATCGTAACACTATGTCATGGGCGGTGCCTCCCCTTATATAATATGTATCTACGGTATCATGTAAACCTCGTTTGTTAATTGCTTTCATGATAGAATCACCGATAATTAGCGTTTTTGTACGTTTTGGACATGTTGATTTTTCTGAAATTGGTCTCTTTATCTGAGTGTCGTCCGGTGTAACAATGTTATCCCTCTCTACAGTATATTTATCACTTGATTTCGGATTTATATCCTTTCTTGGTACCGTTTTTAAGCAATCAAAAAATGACTGAAGTTTCCTTTGCATAGATTCGGCGAGTATTTTGACATCTTTCTCAACGTTTTTTGAGTTTAGCAAAAGCGAGTCAAAAGAGTCCTGTGTTTGGGAGCTAACTAACGATACATGCCGTTTAATACTTACTATTTCGTCTTTAATTGAAGACATCTGAAAGTTTGTCTCCTTAATATGACGAGAGAGTGTTTCATTTATTTCCAATATTTGATGTTGGATGTTATGGAGCATACTAATCATTAAAGAGTCTGTAGTATCCGTATCAACTCGAATGTTACTCGACTCTAAAGATTCACACTGGAATTCCAAATCGCAATCTGCATCTTCTATTTCACATAGTGTTTTAACCGCTGTTTCATCTATGCAAGATTCCGCTTCTTTTGTAGACATATGGTTCAGTATCACCGCCTTTATTTTCTGATTAAATTCATTTAAATTATATCCTTCATCCGACAGCTTGTTTTCAACAAAATTTTAAAATGGCTGTGAGGTCCGAATCAATGAACTGCTGTGTGTTCTTTCCGTTTATTAGACAAGATGATCTTGTGTGATATAAATTTAATGTGTAGGAACAGGACTTATCTTCTGAAGACACATTATATTTAGTTTCAACAATGTTTTTGCTTCTTATCAAAAGCTGTAGTTTTCTTGGTTCGATTAATCATTTCTGGATCAGAAAAGAATATTTCTGAAGCATACTTAAATAACTCGTACATACCAGTGTTCATTTCCAACTTAATTCCACCTCCTGTAACTGTAATGATCATTTCTTCCCGTTCTGTAGTATTCAATTTTTTCTTAAGCGCTTTCCGACAGTTCATTTCATAATCCCACTGCTCCTGGGAATGAATTTCTGAATCTTTTTTATCGTTAATTTTGAGAATTCTGACAACACTTTTTTAATAATTGTTTTTCTTCCGATATCAATGACACAATTTAATGAAAATTACACCATCGTGTCCAGATTTTTTTTCTTATCAAATCCGTCTTTTTATTGAAAATCTCTGACGTTAAATAATCAAAAGATTTAATTATTGTTAATTTTGACGCTCCGCCGTTAAACTTGTTTACTGCAACCGGACGTGACGTCACCATGCTTATTATTTAAAGGATGATTTCAAAACAATTAAAGCTATCAACTTAAATTATTGATTATCTTGCCAAGGCTTAGTTATAAAGCAATGGATGCTATTATCCTAAAAGCAATATATATACTTCTGTTAAATATGGATTGTTATCTTAATTGCCAATTCCTGACTAATGAATATTCACCTTAATGCAGGTTTTTTTTTCAAAAACAGACAAATTATTGAAGAAATACCAGTTTTTGGCCCGTGAGAAATGTAAGACTTTTCTGTTTTTGTACATTTTCTGAAATGTTGATGATTTTTTTTTCTGAATACATTAAATTTGATGAAAACAACCAAAATCACAACTGAATAGGATATGTGTCTGCTATTGAGAAATATTTTTGAGATTTTATATGTATTCTTTGATATTCCCCTTGAAACTAGTGAAATCTAGCCGTGAGAAAGTTTTGAATAGGCAGTTTGCCTCTTATTATTTTTTTCTCTCTTAAATATGGGTTGTTATCTTAATTGCCAATTCCTGACTGATGAATATTTACCTTAATGCAGATTTTTTTTTTCAAATAACAGACAAATTATTGAAGAAATACCAGTTTTTTGACCCGTGAGAAATGTAAGACTTTTCTGTTTTTGTACATTTTCTGAAATGTTGAGTATTTTTTGTTGGTGAATACTTTAAATATAATGAAAACAAGGAAAATCACAACTGAATAGGACATGTGTATGCTTGAGAATTTTTTTTGAGATATTACATGTATTCTTTGAATATTGCCTTTGAAACCATCAAAGTGTAGCTGTAAGATTATCATAAAAAATGTCCATCTTTAAAACTTTAAACACTTAATAACTATCATTATTTTTTGTTTTGTTTTAATATGATTTGGGGTTTTGTCCACTCTATAAAATTTAGTGGTGGGGTTTTGTCCACTTTATAATATTTTGAGTGGTGGGGTTTTAACTGGTGGGGTTTTGTCCTACATTCGTGCTTGTCATCTAATGCTGATTCCTGATTGATGAATATTTTAACTTAATGCATATTTTTGATAAAGCACATTTGTTAGAAAAGGGGTATTTGAAAAGCAACATATTTGGAGTTATGGGACTTTGATTTAAAATTGCTTATTAAGTTGAATTATTTCAAAACTGAAAGGTATCAATGTGAAACTTTGAACACAATATAATGCAATCTATATGTATTGTCAATCATTACAGATATGTTTAACTATTTTTCTTCTTAAAATTATCTTTTCAAAAGTATAAAAGATATCATTCATAATTAATCTTGAAATACTTGATTGTATGATGACAGGCACTTTGTCAACATTGCTTATTATTTGAAGGATGATTTCAAAACAATTAAAGCTATCAACTTAAATTATTGATTATCTTGCCAAGGCTTAGTTATAAAGCAATGGATGCTATTATCCTAAAAGCAATATATATACTTAAAAATGTTATGCTCCTTATAAAGTTGTTTTATAAAAAAATTGTTATTAAAAGTGATGCCCTATGCAGATGACTGTTGTTAAATTTATTTTCTCTCTAATTTTACAGAAACAGCAGATTATAGGCAAAGGAAAGCTATTTCTGGATCTTTCGCAAAATACATGATGTACAAATATTCTGCCAGAAACTTTAACCTGACAAAAAGGAAGTGGTGTAGATCTGTTGGTATATCTGCATATTGTTGGTGATACAAAATGTGTAATATGAAAACATTGAAGAAAGACTTGACAAATGCAAAATATGTGATGCAAGAATTCAGTATAAGTAAAATTACCAGATTTTCATTTCAAATGAAAAAGAATTGTAGCCCACAGGATCAGTCCTCATCTTTAGTCAGTGGTCAGGCTTAAAAAGTATTTTTTTCCAGAAGACACAAGTGCAAGTAAAAAAGGCACATTTCACTTTTTCCACTTGAATTATGTTGGATTAAATTAAGAGTTATCAAAAAGTATGGAAAATAAAGTTAATTTGGCAATTAATGTTTAAGAGTGCCAAAATGACAGCAAAATGTATCTTTTCCTTATTTTGTCAATATTGAATTTTATGATACTTTGGATGAAATGACAATAAAACTGTCAGTGAAAGTAAATTAATTGAATTTTGATAATAAACAGACCAATTCAAGTAAACTAAATGTGGTAAAGAAGACATTATGGAGTTAACAAGGAGATACCAAAAGTGTAAATGAATGTAACAATAAATTACATCTATATTATTTCATAGACTCTGTGAAAGGATTATAGTCAGATCTGAATAGGAATCATAAGATTATAACATGTTATAACTGAAAGAAAGCTGAGAAACATCCATCATGGGGAAAAGTGTATTTGACATTTACATTCATATTATCAATTGTTAGAAACGCTCAAGTATTGACATGTAACACCTTAGTAGGTAATCTTCTATTTAACTTGGTTAACCTGGGAATACTTAACTAGATCAATTCATACAACCTTCAGTCCTTTATCTCCATGATTTATCATGAGGGGATCCAGGCAGATAATTCAGTGATAGACTATAGCTTCATTATTTTTTCCTATTTTGTAAATATCTATTCCATAATATTGAAATACAACAATAAAACAATAATTATAGGACCTTATCTATTGCATTGTCAACTTTTTAGCCCGACTATACAAAGTATATGGAGAGCTGTCCTACTCGCCCCGGCGTCTGCGTCCAGATTTCAGATTAAAGTTTATGTGCAGTAAAATACATTTCACTATAACTTTGTCATTTCTTAAGGTATCAACTTCAAATATATGTTCCTTATCATCAACTTCATCTTATGTGACGAGCTTTATACCTCTAGCACCAATATTTTCAGATTTATTTTCCCTTGATCTTACAATTTTCCTTAAAAAATAATATTTTTTACTGTTACTTATTTATTTCTAAAGGGATCAACCTCATACTTCAAATATATGTACCTTATCATCATCCCCATCTTATGTGACAAGGTTCATATCTCTTGCACCAATATTTTCAGATTTATATCCCCTTGAACTTAGAATTTTCCTTAAAAATATTATTTTTACTGATACTTATTTATTTCTGAAGGGATCAACTTCATACTTCAAATATATGTACCTTATCATCATCCACATCTTATGTGACAAGGTTCATAACTCTAGCACCAATATTGCAAGAATTATCTCCTTATAAACTTAGATTTTTTTACTAGAAAAATGTTATTTTTTACTATGACTTTTTAGCTCACCTGTCACAAAGTGACAGGGTGAGCTTTTGTGACCGCTTTTCGTCCGGCGTCCGTCCGTCCGTCCGTCGTCCGTCCGTCCGTAAACTTTTACTTTAAATGACATCTCCTCATAAACCACTAAGCCAATTTCATCCAAACTTCACAGGAATGTTCCTTTGGTGGTCACCTTTGAAAATTGTTCAAAGAATTTAATTCCATGCAGAATTCTGGTTGCCATGGCAACCGAAAGAAAAAACTTTAAATATCTTCTTTTAAAAAACCATAAGAGCTAGAGCTTAGATATTTGGCATGAAACATCTTCTAGTGAGTGTCTACAAAGTTTGTTCAAATAAAAGCCCTGGGGTCAAAATTGGCCCCGCCCCGGGGGGTCATTGATTTTCCCTATATGCATATAGTAAAAATTAAAAAAATCTTCTTTTAAAGAACCCAAAGAGCTAGAGCTAAGATATTTAGCATGAAATATGTTCTAATGGGTGTCTACCAAGTTTATTCAAATAAAAGCCCTGGGGTCAAAATTGGCCCCGCCCCAGGGGGTCATTGATTTTCCCTATATGCATATAGTAAAAACTTAAAAAATCTTCTTTTAAAGAACTCAAAGAGCTGTGGCTAAGATATTGAGCATCAAACATGTTCTAATAGGTGTCTACCAAGTCTGTTTAAATAAAAGCCCTGGGGTCAAAATTGGCCCCGCCCCAGGGGGTCATTGATTTTCCCTATATGCATATATTAAAAACTTAAAAAATCTTCTTTTAAAGAACCAAAAGAGTAGAGCTAAGATATTTAGCATGAAACATGTTCTAATAAGTGTCTACCAAGTTTGTTCAAATAAAAGCCCTGGGGTCAAAATTGGCCCCGCCCCGGGGGGGTCATTGTTTTCCCTATATGCATATAGTAAAAACTTAAAAAATCTTCTTTTAAAGAACCAAAAGAGCTAGAGCTGTGATATTTAGCATGAAATATGTTTTAATGGGTGTCTACCAAGTTTGTTCAAATAAAAGCCCTGAGGTCAAAATTGGACCCGCCCCGGGGGGTCATTGATTTTCCCTATAAACATATAGTAAAAACTTTAAAAATCTTCTTTTAAAGAACTCAAAGAGCTATGGCTAAGATATTGAGCATGAAACATGTTCTAATAGTTGTCTACCAAGTTTGTTCAAATAAAAGCCCTTGGGTCAAAATTGGCCCCGCCCCGGGGGGTCATTGATTTTCCCTATATGCATAAAGTAAAACTTAAAAAATCTTCTTTTAAAGAACCAAAAGAGTTAGAGCTAAGATATTTAGCATGAAACATGTTCTAATAAGTGTCTACCAAGTTTGTTCAAATAAAAGCCCTGTGGTCAAAATTGGCCCTGCCCCAGGGGTCATTGATCATTTGGGGGGGGGGGTTGGGGGGCCTATATACAGGTGAGCGACCTCAGGGCCATCATGGCCCTCTTGTTTACATAAAACAAAGGGCAGTAACTCAAAAATTACAAAGTTTGTGTATGAAAGTTATATCCCCTGAAGTTTCAAGACGGTAACTCTTATAAACCTTTCTAGTTATAGCCTAGACAAGAAATAAGACTTACAAATAAAACATGGAAAAAAATATTGAAAAATT
>NW_026858634.1:0-22819 GCF_026571515.1 Ruditapes philippinarum
ATTCCTTTTGGGTTTCCCCCCTTTCTAAAAAAGGGGGCATTGTCAAGTAAACAAATACATTTTAGAATCTCCCTTCTTCGTTTAAACTCCGATTAATTTTAAAAACTAATAACACAAAATTTTTAAATAAAAAATTTTTTTTAAATTTATTTTAATTTTGATAAACTTTTTTACATTTTTGTAAAAAATGCTTATGCCATTTTTTTATAAATTTTTTGGGCTTAAAAAAAAAAAACCGATTCTGATGTCCTGAAATCTTTCTAAAAATTTCTGGGGGTATGTTTTTCGGGTAGAGGGTAAAAATGTAATTTTTTTTTTCTTGAGATAAAAATCTCCAAAGGCCCAACTTTGTTAAATAAATTTAAAATTCAAAATTTCGTTCTTCCAAATTTTTCCAAGTTTTTGGGCCCAAAAAAATAAACGCATACGTAAAACATAAATTTGGGAAAAATACCGCCCAAAGACAAGAATTTAATGTTTGTTTTTTAAAAACTATACATCACGAATCTGTTTAAAATTTTATAGCTAAAATCGTCAACGCACGTTTTTTTTCGGTGATAAACTGCAAGTCCCTCGGAACTTTGGACCCTCCCCTACCGGCTCGGGCACCAACCGTTCCTCGGGGACTCTGCAGACTTATACACAAAAAACGTGCAAACCTTAAAAAAGGCAAAATAACGCGAATTAAAGGGGCAAAACGCAAATCAAAAGGCTAATAACGCAAAAAAAGGCTTTAAACCAAATCAAAAGGCGAAAATAACGAAAAATTAAAGCGTTATAACCAAATTTAAAAAGCGTAATAACGCATTTATTTCGTTTAACGCAAAAAAAAGGGCCGAAATAACGCAAATCAAAAACGTATAACGCAAATAAAGGCGTAGTTACCGAACCAAAAAGCGAAATAACGAAATTTTAAAACGCTTTATTATGCCAATTAATACCATTTTTTTATCTAATCAAATGGCTAGTAAATGAAAAGGGAAGACCAATATTATCTGAATTTAACTCAAATATAAAATCTATTGAATAAAATTTAAAAATATTTACAATAACTAAAAATTCCTTTTTCGCAGTAATAAAGCAACTATTTTTCTAAAAATAAAGAAGATCTTTTAAAATTTTCCAAAAGGGACTTAAGGGATTTGGACGGGCGTAAATACAGTTAATCTAAATTTACATGTATCACACATTGATTTTTCACCCGTACTATTGTAAATGAAAATTTCTTTTTTTCTTATTTATCTTATATCTTTTCTTATCTTAATGTGCTCATATGTTTAACTACTTTGGTTATTTTTTTACCTAATAACTCTAGATCTTTTATTTTGTGAATGCCATTCCGAATAAGCATAGGGAAAAGGCTATTAACAAATTTTAAAAATAAATATAATTAGTCACATTAGGGGGATTTTTTGATAGGGAAACTTAAATGGGGGATAGTGTTTCAGTTTAATCAGAATTATAGGGAATTTTGCCTTCTTTTCTATGTAGAAAAGTATCTTAGTTGGGTGATAGTTAACCCTAAAATTAAAATTTTTATAAAATTTTTAAAAACAGACGTTTAAACGATCCAACAGAACTGAAAAATGGTCAATTCTTTTAGATAACGTTTTTTCTTTATTTTCTTATAGGTTCGTTTTAATTTAATTCATTAAAGGGTTTTAAGCCTTTTTATTTGCGTTAATTTGCCCATTTGGGTTAGCGTTAATTAAACGCCTTCGATTCGCTGTTAATAACGCCTATATTCGCGTTAATAACCTTTGATTAGCGTTATAACGCTTTATTCGCGTTTGTACGCCGCTTTTGTTTCTAATTGTACGCCTTTTGATTCGCGTTATAACGCCTTTATTCGCATTATTACGCCTGTCAATTCGCGATATAACGCCTTTATTCGCGTTATTACGCCTTTCAATTCGCGTTATAACGCCTTTATTCGGGCTATGACGCCTTTATTCGCGTTATAACGCCTTTGATTCGCGTTATTACGCCTTTTGTTTCGCGCTATACCGCCAATTAAGGCGTTATTACGTCTTTTGATTCGCGTTTTAACGCCTGTATATGCGTTATAACGCCTTTCCATTCGCGTTATAAAGCCTTTGATTCGCGTTATAAAGCCTTTGTTTCGCGTTATAACGCCTTTGATTCGCGTTATAACGCCTTTTGTTTCGCGTTATAACGCAAATAAAGGCGTTATTACGCCTTTTGATTCGCGTAAGTACAGTTTGTTTCGCGTTTATAAACCACGCACACTCCCACTTACTCTACCGCTCTTTTATTCGGCCGTTATAAACGCCTTTATTTCGCGTTGATACAACTTTGGATTCCTGTTATAACGCTTAATTCGCGGATCACTCTCACCCGCCTTGCTTCGCGTTATAACGCCTTTATTCGCGTTAATTTGGCCTTTATTTGCGTTTCTAACGCTTTTCACGAGTTATTACCTTATTAATTTGCGTGAGTGTACGCCTTTTGCTGCGCGTAATAACGCTGTTTATTCGCGTTATACAACGCCTTTTCGATGTTTATTTTTTTTTGTTTGATACTATTTGGCTTTCGTAAATATACAAATGTTGACAAAAAGAACATGTTTCATACAGAATGTAATTAACAATATTGAATACATTGAAGTGCTTGATAACAGACAGTTCAAATCTTATTATACTTTACGTTGGGTACTCAACTAATTTTAAACAAAATCTGCTCCGTACCGTGAATGATATTATTTTGAGTAATTTCTTTATCCGCGGGGGAAACAGTAAGAATATGGTTACTACAAAGGCATAGGATTCGTTTTCTTTAACACTGATGATTAAAAAGTTATAAGATCCGGTAAAATGACGCTCCTAAATCTTATTTTGTTGATAATTAAATCGCACCACCCTGGTGTGAAAAAACTTTTACATCTAAAGCCTTCAAAAGCTGTGGAGTATATAAAACAACCTGTTATGTTTATACAGTGGTATCAACACTGTATGGTTACAATGGCTTTAATTATATAAGTGGGTTAAGACGGACACAAATAATGCTGAGTCTTTTGACATTTTAACATTTTTAATGCTAAGAACTAAATTGTAGGTCATCCGTTTTTATAAAACCATAGAAAAATGCAAGTGAGGCATAACAATAAAAGAAATGTACTATAATTCCGAATAAAAGAAAAGAAAACAGATGACCTCGATCTTATGTATTCTTAAAGAGGCTAAGCTGAGAAAAAGTCTGTTTTTCCCTTGTATATTGGGTAATTGATTTGTATATATTGTATAAAGGTATTAAAAATTCCAAAACGAATCACACTTATTTCAGTTGTTTCATTCAGATAACGTAATTATATTAATAAAACAAAAAAGTTTCCATTTGGTATTTATGTGTAGGCAAGGCAGTTTCCGTTCAAAAAATTAAGTAGTCAAACTTGATGGTATATATATTTCGCTATGTTTGACTTTGAATAATTAGATTAGCATAACCTCGCATCTTAATAATTTACAGTATTATCTAACATTTCAAACGTTCAATTTCTAATTTCGTTTTTATTCATTACTGGTACAATTCAACAAAAATAAAAAAAATAATTAACGGATCCTTTTATCCGTAATTCGGAAATGCTTAACCCTATTGAATGTTGTTTATGATGCAATAAAATTCATAGGATTATGATTATAAATTTCATTCAAAAATAATTTAATCATTACCAAAAGAAAATAATATAATTTAAGAACAAAGAAACGACATGGCTATTTTAATAAATATTTCATTGCAAAATTTGACTTAAACTACTTGTTTGAGATAAATGTTCCATTTGATGTAGGTATAGACCAATTACTTTTGTGTAAAATTTTACAGATTGAAGTAAATAGTAATTCATTTTGTCGTTTAAGAAGCAGGAATTATTTATTTAATTTAGTGACTGGTCATATAGAGACCGTGCGTAACACAGGTTTGCTTAGAAAGATGGCATCTTCATTTCAATGCCGAACATGTATTGTTTTATAAATATTTCCAGTTTCATAAATGACAAAATGCGAATATACGTCACAGCATATGGTTTTGAAATCAAATGGAATTGTCAAACATAATAAGTCAAACCTACATAATTCTATTACTAAGGATTCGTTCCATAAGGAGTAGTTATATTGTAAGGGGTTGTGCAATTTATTTAATTTATCAAATACCCGTGCAAAACAATCCTATATGACTTAAATTCAAAAGAATTGCCTTTCTCAAGAATTTCATATGCAACACACTCTACATTTATCGCTATCTCAATGCTGTGAAATGGCTACAATGGAAAAAAAGAAGACCATGATTCGAGCGATAAATTTGTATGAATTTTATATTAGAATAAAAATTTGATGCCCCTGTTTTTGTCAATTTTGATGTTAAAGAATTAATGAACTTACTTGTAAATGAGCAGTAATCAAATACAAAACAATAACACAAAAGTAAAGCATCATTGGGAAAGTACAAATATACATTAGGTTATTATGCATTATGCTTTCTTCCTGAAATTTTAGGTGTTTTTATACATGTGTGTTAACAGATGCTTTTATAAATGTTCTAGAAATAAACTGTTTATTCTCAATTGTACGGTAACACCTTTTTAAGATTAAACACCAGAAAGTGCCTTAATTCTCTACACCGCTAATGATCATGAGTTTTTTGTTTAAACGTATAGTACATTAAACTACTAACAAACAAAAAGAATAATTCAATACTGTTTCAATGATTCGTTGTAAAGTAAAATGGTAATGCACGCTTTACGTTCTCTTTTTATTGATAATTTATGAGGACATTTGAAAAGCACCAATTCTTTGAGGTATGGATTTCTAAAAACCTTTTAGGAATTACAGAGATGAAATTAGAGTTAAGCTTATCGACTGTATTAGTAGTGGTTATGACTTTTAACATCTTGGTAAGAATTAATGGGGTTTCGGATCAAATACAAAAGAGAATTACATTGCATACACATAAACATTATCAATGAAAAAGGAAACTACTGGAAATATGTTTTCAGAAAATAAAGGACCTGGAAGAATTTACTAACATTTTTGTTAATTGAAAATCTATCTTTTTTGTCACACAACTTTTCGAAAATTAATATGCAAACATATACGAGTCCGTTCTAAGAATATACTTAATAAATAATGAAAGAGCAAATGGAATATGAATCGCATTTCCTTCCGAAAAAGTAAATCAGCAAAAAAGATATTTGATACAATGAAGTCCTCCGAAAAATAAATTGCTTATCAAAAAGTTAGCCACAAGTTCCTTAAGCTTAACATGATCTTATCCAAGAACAAACACATTTTCAAATAATTAAAACAAGGACACGAATAACAAATGATGTTTTTTATAATCTCTAAAGACTTAATACGCCTGCTCTTTTCATGCCTAAATCCTGGGTAAATAAATTTTTTTATGCAATCTTAGTCAGAGCATTTAAATGCTATTAAGGAAAATACCAATCTTCGAAGTATTTCACATCATCGTTCTGCTATACATATTTAATAAATAAAAGTAACCAAAAAATATAACATGAAAATTATTGCCTTAAGACGTGGAGTTCTCGTTATTAAAAAGTGAATAATGAGTAACATGACATTAAGAAGACCTCAACATTAGCTTTACTCATCGTATGGCAGTTTTAGATAAATGGTTTTACACAATTACGTGATGTATTCTAGCATAAAATTTAAAAATTAATATCCTTGTGTCCGTATCATATTAATTTGGAAATATTTTAAGTTATGGTAAAGATAAAATAACACCTTCTTAAACTTTCTAAACATATTCAGTGTATAAACATGTCAGTTTCCTTAACACCATGTTTTAAAAGTTATCCAAAAAACAAATGAAATAAATTATTATACTTGCAAAATGTATAAAAACACTTGACAACCGCCTGAACCGTTACAATAACTCACATAAACATACATTCCATCAAGTAATGAAAACATCAAATTGAGTTATAAATTATAATGTCCTAAATCTGAAATTACTATATTAAATTCACTAAAATCTCTATAATATTTAACTAAATATGCTCCTTAAAATAAGCTTCAACATACAAATTTCACATTCCTGTAATGTAGAATTAATAGATGTGTAACAATTATAGGTGAAGAATAAGAGAATACTAATTAACAAATTATTTTAAATCTAAATACAAAATTCTTAACATCTTTAGATATTTCAAAGCTTGTAAAAAGTTTCTTTAATCAGCTTTTAAAACAATTGCCATTGTTCGTCATTTATAGTCCTCATTTTGGTAAAAACGTTCAATAATCAAAAATTATATTTTCTTCTCTCATCATAATTAATCTGAATTTTGTTTCGTCTATTTTGATTCTTATTCTTCACTTCCTACTTCCGCTTTCTTTTTGCGTTCTTATTTTGAACGCGCTTTTCCTTGTTGATTCTTGTTTTTATTCAATATTTTTGACTTATCGTCGGACAATATTTTTCTCGAAAATGAGGGATAAGTCTCCTGACACATGTTGCATATGGAATATGTTGTTTACTGAATGGAAGGGCACTGTTTTTTGTCTTTTTTTTTATTTGTAGACCATGCTTGCTCCTTTGTTAGGCTCGAATTGATTTGTCTGGAAATGGCTATACTGCAACAGTAAGGACACGGAAATGAAGGTATAATAATCAGGTTTTGTTGACCAATGAAATTCAAGAACGGCGGCTAACTCTTAGATAACGGAGCTAAGTTTGAAGCCCTGCTACGTATATATTATATGTTTACGAAGTTAAAGTCAATGGTTGTTCAATCTCCATCTTATACAATATCTTCTTTACCTTGGTTCAAAAGCACAATACACGCTTGTTTTTTAAACTATTTGTTAAATTCAAGTTGCACTTAGTTGTCTTGAAATTTTCCACAAAATGTATTTACGTGGCTTTAATTCGTCAACCTCAGAATGAACGTTGTAATTATTTTCCTTAATTATTCTTAAATAAACTTCTGTTTTCTCTTTAGACGTAATTCATTTAGAACTTGCTTGAAAATTGGATTCCGTTCTGCACCACTAATGGCTTTTTTGCTCATCATTAAAGAAGCAGACGAAAACGGGATAAATATCGTTTTGTGGTTAAGCCGGCTGTCTTAAGCAGAATAGCCATTGCACTACAAAATATATAAATAAAACTCGCAAACTTCGTGCATCATGATACTCGACACTAGTTGTTTAATATATACATACTTTCAAATCTAAAAATATAAGCATCATTATCATTTTGTATTGCGATTTTTTTCTAAACTGTCTCGTAGAAAGCAAAACAAAATTTATGTCAACAATCAACAATTTTATTTTATTCATAATGAACTGATTTTCCCCAAGTGAATATTTATTATTGATTTTTCAAGCGTATTTGTCAGTACTGTTAAAAATACGCTCCTTTTTTGCTTGATGCTAAAATAGAGTGAAATAAAATCCCTAAATAAAGGCCAACCGACAAATTGACAAAAATGTTGCAGGCTCGGTTTGGATTGAGCCTGTTCATGGACGTACTGTCGAGTGCAAACTACCGTCCACGCCCCCTAGCAACCGGCTAAGCAACATGAAACTGTAATTTAGAATTTTGAAAACATCCAGCAGATTGTGTTCCATATGCCGTTATCATGGAACCTTCAATGTGACAACGTTATGCAATTCCAAATGAAAAAAGCGTCATATATATGGCCCCAAGTAAAAATTGTGTGTCCCTAAACGAGAAAAACTGGCGTCAACTAAATAAGAAAAGTGGATCCTAAGCCTGAATATCACAGATATAACGTCAAAAACAAATTTAAAAAGCAGGGCTCATATCCTAGGGTGAATTCAACAGTATTCCAAACTGGGAATACGGAACCACCCAACAAGACAAGATGGGCCATGTGGCCCGAAGGTCGATCACCCTGTAATATAGGCCCCCACCCTCCACCCCAACGTTGCAAGGGCACAATTTAAAACCAAGGGCTTTTTAAATTTGCACAAAACTTGTAGACACCATAGAGATGTTTTCATGCTAAACATCTAAGCTCTAAGCTCATTGGGCTTTCTAAAAGAAGATTTTTAAAAGTTTTACTATACACATATAGTTAAAAAACAATGACAACCCCCTAGGGCCGGGCAGTTTTGACACCCAGGGCTTTTAATTTGAACAAACTTTGTAGACACTTACTAGAAGAGTTTCATGCTTAATATTAAACTCTAGCTATTTGGGGTTTTTTTCAAAGAGATTTTAAGTTTTTTGCTATACACATATAAAGAAAATCAATGCCCGGGCCGGAGCAATTTTTGACGCCCAGGTCTTTATTTGAACAAACTTTGTAGACACTCACTAAAAGATGTTTCATGCTTATATCTTAATCTAGCTATTTGGGTTTTTTCAAAGATGATTTTTAAGGTTTTTGCTATACACATAATAAGGAAAATCAATGAACCCCGGGCGGGCCAATTTTGACGCCCAGGGCTTTTTATTTGAACAGAAACTTGTAACACTATTAGAAAGTTTGATGCTAAATATCTTTAGCCATAGGCTATTGAGCTTTTTTAAAAGAAGAATTTTTAGTTTTACTATATTGCATATAAGGAAATCAATGACCAACCAAGGCGGGGCCAATTTTGACCCCAGGGCTTTTATTTGACCAAATCTTGGTATGACACCTATTAGAAACATGTTTGATGCTAAATATCTTAGCCATAGCTTCTTTGGATGTTTCTTTAAAAGAAGATTTTTTAAGTTTTACTATAAATGGCAAGGGAAAATCAATGACCCCAGCCGAGGCGGGGCCAAATTTTGACGCCCAGGGCTTTTATTTGGAGAAACTGGTAGCACCTATTAGAACATGATTTCATGCTAAAATATCTAAAATCTAACTCTTTTTTTGTTCTTTAAAAAGTAAAAAATTTTTAGTTTTTAACAACTATATGCATTAGGGAAAACAATGAGCCCCTGGGCGGGGGCCAATTTTGACCCCAGGCTTTTATTTGAACAAACTTGTAGACACCCATTAGAACATTTTCATGCTAAATATCTTAGCTCTAAGCACTCTTGGTTTCTTTAAAAGAAGATTTTTTAGATGTTTTTTACCTATATGCATTAAGGGAAAATCAATGAGCCCGGGGCGGGCCAATTTTGACCCAGGGCCCTTTTATTTGAAACAAACTTTGGTAGACACTCACTAGAAGATGTTTCATGCCAAAATATCTAAGCTCTAGCTCTTATGGTTTTTTAAAGAAGATATTTAAAGTTTTTCCTTTCGGTTGCATGGAACCAGAGTTCTGCATGGAATTAAATTCTTTGAACAATTTAAAAGTGGACCACCAAGGAACATTCCCTGTGAAGTTTGGAATGAGAATTGGCTTAGTGTTTATGAGAAGAATGTCTATTTAAAAGTAAAAGTTATACGACGGACGCCATTCCGGACAAAAGCCGATCACAAAAGCCTCACCATTACCTTTGTGACAGGTGAGCTAAATATTGCGCGAATAGATAGAATAAAATATAAGCCACACACAACAAAGTGGTCGTACTGAACATCTTTTAAGGTCGGAAATATAACATCCCTGATTGAATGTACGGGGCGACTTTTTACAGCCTCCACAGGCACAAACAACGCGATGTGGCGGTTTGATTGAGTCTGTTCAAGTTTAAATCAAACATTGCCAACAATTCCATATATTAAACAATTACATATGGAAGTAACAGATTGTACTTGTTAATTTCTGCTACAACTTCTATCAAGCTGTTGTTATAATATAATATACAACACTAACATAACCGAGCAGAATAACAGACCAGAAAATGAAACAGACACAAAACATCTTCCTTCAAGTTCTCTCCAATTTGTCTTTATATTTCAATAACCAAGGCACAAACTATACTTTATGAATATTTTTCCAATATCATAATAAAGGTATCAAATTACAATTATGTCACGGTGTTTCATATTTTTTAGCAACGTGAAGCAAATCTGACTGGTCTTAAAGATCTGCAGTGAAAAGGCAACCAGTAATTCAGCGAGCATGAGAGAGTGATGTTTCCATCTACAAATATAATGGGATGGCTCGAATATTTTATATTCATGCTTTCAGTGTTTTTTGTAATATATCAGATGATTATAATCTGATAAACCACTGGTGAAATTTATAAAAAATTTTCACTGTAGCGCGACTAATAATCTGAATGCGGATGAAAAGAAAATTAAACTTAATGGAATAACAGGCAGAAAACATAAAATGACGTCAACGTAAATTTTGCTTCTTAGGAAAAGAAAGTCGATGTCACCATACATCAATGTTAAAAATGTAACAGATTAGAGAAATTTTAACAGAACTACATTTTCAAAATTGATGAGGTGACGTCATTGAGTTATGTTGCATGACGTAACAAAGGGGAAATGCGCTGACGTTACGCGCCAAATTCAGTAAAAATAACTTTAAAATCACTTAATAAAGCATGCAATGTAAAAAGAAAATTTTAATTCTGTTTTACATATAAGATTGAATATATGTCATTCGTGAACACAAGCTTATTATATTTTCACTCGTGGCTACGCCATCTCGTGAAAAAAATTGCATCTGGTGTTACTCAGTGAAATTATATTTGCATCTACAATGCAACAAACAAATATCCTCTATATATCATTCAATTATGTTAAATACATGGATGGATTATTTTCTGTATTAAATCTTTCATTGCTAGAACAAACATGCGAACACTATAGACATAAAGCGTTTAACACACAACACAAAACTTATCTTTTAAGGGAATTCACAATTATATGTTGCTAAGATCTGTGTTCTTCCTCCTATTCACCCCCGCCCCCTCCAGCCGCGCCAGCAGTGGTTCTCTAAATATAATCTTTGGATCGTACTGACTGTTTTGTCTCTAAAACTTAAAATCTATCTGTTATGATTATGCCATACAATTTTTGATAATTAGCACGCCAAGTAGAAAAATTACCACACGTTATAGAAAGAGTTCAGAGAAGTTTTAGGTGAAAGTGTATCACGAGAGTGCGCAGAGTAGGCAAGATGCGAATGAGAAGTGCCCATAGAGATGTATCCACGTATCGACGATTGCAAGAGAGGCGGTCACAACACACGGACACCAACAGATGGTGTTATATATATATATAATATATATGTATTATATGCTACCTAGTTTGGTTAGTACGGACTGGTAAAACATGGGCAATATTGCCCGAATGTATTGGAAATAACCTTGAGAAACTCTTGAATACACGTGGTAAATTTTTCTATTGCGTGCTAATTACAAAAATTATGGGATAATCATAACAGATAGATCTAAGTGCAATGACAGACATATTCGTATACGATTCATTAAGCCATGAGAGATCGAGTCCGACGAGAGTGGGGGTGAAACATAGGAAGGCACAGAACAGCAGATCTTAGAATCCGTATAATTGTGAATTCCTTAAAAGATAAGTTTTTCTTGTCGTGGTTAACTTCAATGTCTATACGTTGTTACGCATGTTGTTCTAGCAATGAAAAAGATTTAATACAGAAATAAATCATCCATGTAATTTATAACATAGTGAATGATTAATGAGGATATTTGTTGTTTTGCATGTAAGATTGAAATATAATTTCCACTGGAGTGAAAACACCAGATGCAATTTTTTTTCAAGAGGGCGTAGCCACGAGTGAAAATATAGAATTAAGCTGGTGTTTCACGAATGACCATATATTTCAATCTTATATCGTAAAACAAATAAATTTCTTTTTATTGCATGCTTTTTTAAGTGATTTTAAGTATTTTTTACTGAATTTGCCGCGTAAACGTCGGCGCATTTCCCTTTGTTACGTCCATCACATCATGACGTCACCTCATCAATTTTGAAATGTAAGTTCTGTTAAATTTCCTCTACATCTGTTACATTTTTTAACATGATGTATGGTGACATCGACTTTCTTTTCCCATAAGAAGCAAAATTTACGTATGACGTCCATTTAATTTCTGGCCTGTTATTCCATTAAGTTATTTTACTTTTCATCGCATTCAGATAAGTCCGCTAAGTGACATTATATTTATAAAATTTCAAAAACACCAAGTGGTTTAATCAGAAAAATCATCTGATATATTACAATAAAACACTGGAAGCATGAAAATAAAATATTCGAGCATCATTATATTGTACGATGGAACATCACTAGTTCTAATGCTCGCTGAATACTGGTTTGCTTTTCATCTGAGAATTTTGAGACCAGTCAGATTTGCTTCACGTGCTAAAAATTATTAAACACCGGTGACAGATATATTGTAAATCTGAATACTTAATGAGGATATTTGGAGAATGATCATAAAAAGTCATAGTTTTGTGCACTTGGTTATTGGAAATAGGACAAATGGAGAGACTTTGAAGGAAGATGTTTTTCTGTTCATTTTTCTGGTCTGCTTGTTCTGCTCTGTTATGTTACGCTGTTGTATATTATATATAAATACAACAGCGATAGACCAGTTGTAGTCAGAAAATTAACAAGTAGCAAATCTGTTACTTCCATATGTAATTGTTTAATATATGGAATGTTGAATGTTTGATTTAAACTGACAGACTCAATCCAAACCGCCAACATCAGCGTTGTTTTGCAGCGTGTGGAGGCTGTACAAAAGTCGCCCGTACATTCAATCAGGGATGGTATTTTCCGACCCTTAGATCGTTTCAGTACGAAACTTTTGCTTGTGGCTGTGGTATTTTAGTTCTATCTATTGGCATTTTTTAGCTACCTGTCACAAAGGTGAAGGGTGACGCTTTTGTGATCGCTTTTGTCCGGCGTCGTCCGTAAACATTTTACTTTTAATGAACATCTCCCTCATAAACCACCTAAGCCAATTTCATCCAAACTTCACAGGATGTTTTCCTTTGGTGGTCACCTTTAAAAATTGTTCAAAGAATTTAATTCCATGCAGTAACTCTGGTTGCCATGGCAACCGAAAGAAAAAAACTTTAAATATCTTCTTTTAAAAAACCATAAGAGCTAGAGCTTAGATATTTGGCATGAAACATCTTCTAGTGAGTGTCTACCAAGTTTGTTCAAATAAAAGCCCTGGGTCAAAATTGGGCCCCGCCCCGGGGGGTCATTGATTTTCCCTATATGCATATAGTAAAAACTTAAAAATCTTCTTTTAAAGAACCCAAAGAGCTAGAAGCTTAAGATATTTAGCATGAAACATGTTCTAAATGGGTGTCTACCAAGTTTGTTCAAAAATAAAAGCCCTGGGGTCAAAATTGGCCCCGCCCCAGGGGCTCATTGATTTTCCCCTATATGCATATAGTAAAAACTTAAAAAATCTCTTCTTTTAAAGAACCAAAAGAGTTAGAGCTAAGATATTTAGCATGAAACATGTTCTAATAGGTGTCTACCAAGTTTCTCCAAATAAAAGCCCTGGGGTCAAAATTGGCCCCGCCTCGGGGGGTCATTGATTTTCCCTATATGCATATAGTAAAAACTTAAAAAATCTTCTTTTAAAGAACTCAAAGAGCTATGGCTAAGATATTTAGCATCAAACATGTTCTAATAGGTGTCTACCAAGTTTGTTCAAATAAAAGCCCTGGGGTCAAAATTGGCCCCGCCTGGGGGGTCATTGATTTTCCTTATATGCATATAGTAAAAACTTAAAAATTCTTCTTTTAAAGAACTCAATGAGCTATGGCTAAGATATTTAGCATCAAACATGTTCTAATAGGTGTCTACCAAGTTTGTTCAAATAAAAGCCCTGGGGTCAAAAAATTGGCACCGCCCGGGGTCATTGATTTTCCTTATATGTGTATAGCAAAAACTTAAAAATCATCTTTGAAAAAACCCAAATAGCTAGAGTTAAGATATTAAGCATGAAACATCTTTTAGTGAGTGTCTACAAAGTTTGTTCAAATAAAAAGACCTGGGGTCAAAAATTGGCTCCGCCCCGGGGGTCATTGATTTTCTTTATATGTGTATAGCAAAAACTTAAAATCTTCTTTGAAAAAAACCCAAATAGCTAGAGTTTAGATATTAAGCATGAAACATCTTCTAGTAAGTGTCTACAAAGTTTTGTTCAAATAAAAGCCCTGGGGTCAAAACTGGCCCGGCCCTAGGGGTGTCATTGTTTTTAAACTATATGTGTATAGTAAAAACTTTAAAAAATCTTCTTTTAAAAAGCCCAATGAGCTAGAGAGCTTAGATGTTTAGCATGAAACATCTTCTTATGGGTGTCTACCAAGTTTGTGCAAATAAAAGCCCTTGGGTTAAATTGGCCCTGCAACGTTGGGTGGGGGGTGGGGGGCCTATATACAGGTGATCGACCTCAGGGCCATCATGGCGCTCTTGTTCTTGTTGGGTGGTTCCAGTATTCCTCAGTTGAATACTGTTGAATCACCCTTAGGATATGAGCCTGCTTTTTAAATTTGTCTTTTGACGTTATATCTGTGATATGCAGGCTTCATAACCTCAGATCCACTTTCAAAATTCCATTTTATTTAGTTACGCCCATTTTTTTCTCGTTTAGGGCACACACATTTTTTTTTTACTTGGGGACCATATATATGCCGCTTTTCATGGAATGGCAATAACGTGTCCACATTGAAGGTTCATGATAACCGCCATAATGAACACATCTGCGGATGTTTCAAAAATTCTAAATTTTACCAGTTCATGTTGCTTAAGCCGGTGCTAGGGGGCGTGGACGGTAGTTTGCACTCGACAGTACCGTCCATGAACAGGCTCAATCAAACCGAGCCTGCAACATTTTCAATTTTGTCGCGTTGGCCTTTATTTAGGGGATTCTTATTTCACTCTATTTTAGCATCAAAGCAAAGGAGCGTATTTTAACAGTTACCTGACAAATACGCTTGAAAAAATCAAGTATAATTATTCACTTGGGAAAATCATTTCATTTATGAATAAAATAAAAATTGTTGTATGTTGACATATATTTATGTTTTGCTTTCTACGAGACTAGTTTAGAAAAAAAATCGCAATACAAAAATGATAAATGTGCGTTATATTTTAGAATTGAAGTATGTATATATTAAACAAACTAGTGTCGCTAGTATCATGATGCACGAAGTTTGCGAGTTTTATTTATATATTTTGTAAAAGTGCAAATGGCTCATTCTGCTTAAGACAGCCGGCTTAACACAAACGTATTTATCCCGTTTTCGTCTGCTTCTTTAATTATGAGCAAAGAATAGCCATGTAGTGGTGCAGAACTGGAATCACAATTTCAACAAGTTCTAAATGAATTACGTCAAGAGAAACAAGAAGTTTTAATTTTAAGATAATTAAGGAAATAATTTACAACGTTAGTTCTGAGGTGAACGAATTAAAGACCACTAAATACATTTTTTGTGGAAATTTCAAGACAATAAGGTGCAACTTGAATTTAACAAATAGTTTAAAAACAAGCTGTATTGGCTTTGAACCATAGTAAAGAAGATTATTGTATAGACTGGTTGAACAACATTGTACTTTAACTTCGTAAACATAATAAACTTATACGTAGCAGGGCTCTCAAACGTTAGCGTCCGTTATCTAAGAGTTAGCCGCCGTCTTCGAATTTTCATGTCAACAAACCTGATACTATACCTTCATTCCGTGTCCCTATGTTGCAGTAGCCATTTCCAGACAAATCATTCCGAGCTAACAAAGGAGCAAGCATCGGGCGTGCCTTCCTTCAGTACACATTCCATGCAACATGGTCGAGACTTCCCTCATTTTCAGAAATATATTGTCCCGACGATGTCAAAATATGATAAACAAGATCAACAAGGAAAGGCGGCGTTCAAATGAACGCAAGAAAGCCGGAAGTGGAAGTGGAGATCAGATCAATGCGAACAATAATTCAGATAATTATGATGGGTATAATTTTGATTATGAAACGTTTTACCAAAATGAGGACTATAAATACGAACAATGGCATTGTTAAAAGCTGATTAAAGAAACTTTTACAGCTTTGGAAATATCTAAAATGTAAGAAATTTTGTATTAGATTTAAAATAATTTGTTAATTAGTATTCCTTATTTTCACCGTATAATTGTTACACATCTATAATTCTACATTACAGGAATGTGAAATTGTATGTGAAGCTATTTTTAAGGAGCATATTTAGTTAAATATTATAAGAGATTTTAGTGAATTTTATATAAGGTAATTTCAGAGTTTAGGATACATTCATAATTTATACTCAATTTGAATGTTTTCATTACTGATGAATGTATGTTTATGTGAGTATATTGTAACGGTTCAGGCGGTTGTTCAAGTGTTTTATACATTTTGCAAGTAAATAATTTATTTCATTTGTTTGTTATAACTTTTAAAAACATGGTTGTTAAAGGGAAATGACATTTATACACTGAATATGTTAGAAATTTTAAGAAGGTGTTATTTTATCTTTACCATAACTTAAAATATTCAAATTAATATGATACGGACACAAGGATATTATTTTTAAATTTTATGCTAGAATACATCACGTAATTGTGTAAAACCATTATTTCTAAACTGCCATACGAGAGTAAAGCTAATGATAGTCTTTGTAATGTCATGTTACTCATTAATTTCACTTTTTAATAACCGAGTAACTCACGTCTTAAGGATATAATTTCATGTTAATATTTTTGTACTTTATTTATTAAATATTGTGATAGCAGAACGATGATTGTGAAAATACTTCGAGATTGTATTTTCCTTAATATCATTTAAATGCTCTGAACCTAAGATTGCATAAAAAATATTTATTTACGAGGTCATTAGCATGAAAAGAGCAGGCACAGTATTAAGTCTTTAAGATTATAAAAAACATCATTTGTTACTTCGTGTCCTTGTTTTAATTATTTTGAAAATGTGTGTTGTTCTTGGATAAGATCATGTAAAGCTTAAGGAACTTGTGCATACTTTTTGATAAGGCAATTGTATTTTCGAAGGACTTCATTGTATCAAATATCTTTGCTGTTTACTTTTTCGGAAGAAATGCGATTCAGATTCCATTTGGCTTTTCATTATATTAAGTATATTCTATGAACGACTCTGTATGTTGATATTATTTTCGAAGTTGTGTGACAAAAAAGATAGATTTCAATTAACAAAAGTTAGTAAATTCTTTCCAGGTCCTTATTTCTGAAACATATTTCCCAGTAGTTTCCTATCTTTATGATAATGTTTTATGTGATATGCAATGGTAATTCTCTTTGTATTTGAAATCCGAACCCCCATTAAGCTACAAGATGTTTAAAAGTCATACCACTGACTAATACAGTCGATAAAGGCTTAACTCAATCATCTCTGTAATTCCTAAAAGGTTTTTAGAATCATACTACAAAGAATTGGTGCTTTCAAATGTCCTCATAAATTATCAATAAAAAAGAGAAACGTAAAAGGTGCATCCATTTACTTTACAACGAAATCCATTGAACAGTTTGAATTATTCTTTTTGTTTGTTAGTAGGTGTTAATGTGATCGTTTAAACAAAACTCATGATCATTAGCGGTGTAATGAATTAAGGCACACGTTCTGGTGTTTAATCTTAAAAAGGTGTTACCGTACAATTAGAATAACAGTTATTTTCTAGACATTATATAAAAGCATCTGTTACACACATGTATAAAAAACACCTAAAAATTCAGCTGAAGAAAGCATAATGCATAATACCTAATGTATATATGTCTTTCCAAATATGCTTGTACTTTTGTGTTATTGTTTTGTATTTTGATGTACTGCTCGTATTTACAAGTAAGTTCATTAATTCTTTACATCAAAATTGACAAACAGGGGCATCAATAATTCTAATATAAAATCATACAATTTATCGCTCGAATCATGTCTCTTTTTTATCCATGTAGCATTTCACAGCATGATAGCGTAAATGTAGAGTGTTTGCATATTGAATTCTTGAGAAAGGCATTCTTTTGAATTTAATTCATATAGGTTGTTTTGCACGGGTATTTGATAATTAAATAAATTGCACAACCCCTTACATATAACTACTCCTTATGGAACGATCACATAGTAATAGAATTATAGTGTTTGACTTATATGTTTGACAATTTCCATTTGTTTCAAAACCATATGCTGTGACGTTATATTCGCATTTTGTCATTTATGAAACTGGAAATATTTATAAAACAATACATGTTCGGCATTGAAATGAAGATGCCATCTTTCTAAGCAAACCTGTGTTACGCACGGTCTCTATATGACCAGTCACTAAATTAAATAAATAATTCCTGCTTCTTAAACGACAAAATGAATTACTATTTACTTCAATCTGTAAAATTTTACACAAAAGTAATTGGTCTATACCTACATCAAATGGAACATTTATCTCAAACAAGTAGTTTAAGTCAAATTTTGCAATGAAAATATTTATTAAAATAGCCATGTCGTTTCTTTGTTCTTAAATTATATTATTTTCTTTTGGTAATGATTAAATTATTTTTGAATGAAATTTATAATCATAATCCTATGAATTTTATTGCATCATAAACAACATTCAATAGGGTTAAGCATTTCCGAATTACGGATAAAAGGATCCGTTAAATTATTTTTTTTATTTTTGTTGAATTGTACAGTAATGAATAAAAACGAAATTAGAAATTGAACGTTTGAAATGTTAGATAATACTGTAAATTATTAAGATGCGAGGTTATGCTAATCTAATTATTCAAAGTCAAACATAGCGAAATATATATACCATCAAGTTTGACTACTTAATTTTTTGAACGGAAACTGCTCTGCCTACACCAACATGAAACCTTTTTGTTTATTAAGTATAATTACGTATCTGAATGAACACTGAATAGTTGATTTTCGTTTTGGAATTTAATACCTTTGTAAATATATACAATCAATACCCAAATATACAAGGGAAACGAGACATTTTTCTCAGCTTAGCCTCTATTATAAGAATACATTAAGATCGAGTCATCTGTTTTCTTTTTCTTTTATTCGGAATTATAGTACATTTCTTTATTGTTATGCCTCACTTTGCATTTTCTATGGTTTTATAAAAAACGGTCCTACAATTTAGTTCTAGCAATTAAAAATGTAAAATGTCAAAGACAGCATATTTGTGTCCGTTTTTAACCCCACTTATATATTAAAGCCATTGTAACCATACAGTGTTGATACACTGTATAAACATAACAGGTTGTTTTATATACTCACAGCTTTGAAGCTTTAGATGTAAAAGTTTTTCACACCAGGTGGTGCGATAATTATCAACAATAAGATGTTAGAAGCGTCACTTTTACCGATCTTATAAGCTTTTTTAATCATCAGTGTGTAAAGAAACAATCCTATGCCTTTGTAAGATAACCATATTCTACTGTTTCCCCCGCGATAAAGAAATTACTCCAAAAATATCATTCACGGATACGAGCATATTTTGTTTAAAATTATTGAGACACAACGATAAAGTATAATAAGAATTTGAACTGTGTTATCAAGCACTTCAATGTATTAATATTTGTTAATTACATTTGTATGAACATTTTCTTTTTTGTCAACATTTGTATATTTACGAAAGCCAAATAGTATCAAACAAAAAAAAATAAAAATGAAAAGGCGTTATAACGCGAATATAAAGGCGTTATTACGCGCAGCAAAAGGCGTAATTACGCAAATTAATAAGCGTAATAACTCGTGAAAAAAGCGTAGAAACGCAAATAAAGGCAAATTAACGCGAATAAAGGCGTTATAACGCGAATCAAAAGGCGTAATATCGCGAATTAAGGCGTTATAACAGGAATCAAAAGGTGTAATAACGCGAATAAAGGCGTTATAACGCGAATCAAAAGACGTAATAAAGCCTTTATTCGCGTTATAACGCGAAACAAAACTCGTACTTACGCGAATCAAAAGGCGTAATAACGCCTTTATTTGCGTTATAACGCGAAACAAAAGGCGTTATAACGCGAATCAAAGGCGTTATAACGCGAAACAAAGGCTTTATAACGCGAATCAAAGGCTTTATAACGCGAATGGAAAGGCGTTATAACGCATATACAGGCGTTAAAAACGCGAATCAAAAAGACGTAATAACGCCTTAATTGGCGGTATAGCGCGCGAAACAAAAGGCGTAATAACGCGAATCAAAGGCGTTATAACGCGAATAAAGGCGTCATAGCCCGAATAAAGGCGTTATAACGCGAATTGAAAGGCGTAATAACGCGAATAAAGGCGTTATATCGCGAATTGACAGGCGTAATAATGCGAATAAAGGCGTTATAACGCGAATCAAAAGGCGTAATTACGCAAATCAAAAGGCGTACAAACGCGAATAAAGGCGTTATAACGCAAATCAAAAGGTGTAATAACGCGAATAAAGGCGTTATAACGCGAATCGAAAGGCGTAATAACGCTAACCAAATAGGCGTAATAACGCAAATCAAAAGGCGTTATAACGCTAAATTAATAGCATATAAATTACAAACAGAAGCCTAGTAATGTAAGATAGGAAGAACAACGTTGATCTAAAAGAATTGACCAATTTTCAGTTCTGTTCGGATACGTCCTAAGGCCACAGTCTGATTTTTTAAAATCTTTTATTAGAAAATGCTTTCGTCAGATTAGAGGTTAACTATCACCCAACTATAGATACTTTTCTACATAGACAAAGAAGGCAATGATTCCTATAATTCTGACTTAACTGAAACACTATCCCCCATTTAAGCATACCTATCAATAATCACCCTAATGTGACTAACTTATACCTTACGTTTTCACAAATCTTGTTACCTATAGCCTTTTACCTATAGCTTACTTCGGAATGGCATTCACATAATAAGAAGATACTAGAGGTTATTAGGTAATCAAACAGGATATATCCGAAGATAGTTGAACATATGACGCACATATAAGATAAGAAAAAGATATAAGATAAGATAAGAAAAGAAAAGAAATTCATTTACTATAGTGACATGTGTAAAATCAATGATGTGATACATGTGAATTCAGATTAACTGTATTTACGTCCAGTCCAATACCTATAAGTCACCTTATTGGCAAATATTAAAGAGTCTTCATTAGTTTATGACAAATACGTTGCATATTACTGCGCAAACGGAATGTTAGTTATTGTAAATATATATTATATTATTCTATACGAGTTTTATATCTTGAGTAATAAATTCAGATCAATATTGGTCTTCCTTTCTCACGTTACTAGGCCATTTGATTAGTATAAATATGGTATTAAATTGGCATAATAATGCGTTTTAATTTGCGTTATTACGCTTTTTGGTTCGCGTAACTACGCCTTTATTCGCGTTACTACGCTTTTTGATTTGCGTTATTACGCCTTTTGTTTCGCGTTATAACGCAAATAAATGCGTTATTACGCCTTTTAATTCGCGTTATAACGCTTTATTCTCGTTATTACGCCTTTTGATTTGCGTTATAACGCCTTTATTCGCGTTATTACGCCTTTTGATTCGCGTTATAACGCCTTAATTCGCGTTACTTCGCCTTTATATAGGGTTAACGCACGTTTTTCCGTGATATAACGTCTGCAGAGTCCCGAGGAACGGTTGGTGCCCGAGCCCGGTAGGGCGAGGGCTCCAACAGTTCCGAGGGACTCTGCAGACTTTATCACACGAAATAAACGTGCGTTGACGCTATTATAGCATATAATTTTCAAACAGATTCGTGATGTATAGTTTATACAAAACACAATTACATAAATTCTTGTGCTTGGACGGTATTTATCCAATTCTATGTTTTTACGTATGCGTTTCATTTTTCCGGGGCCAACAACTTGGAAAAATTCTCGGAACCGAACGAAATTTTGAATTTTAATTGATTTAACAAAGCTTGGCCTTTGGAGATTTATTATCTCAAGAAAAAAAACGTTACATTACTCTACCCTCTACCCAAGACAAAACATGACCCTCAGAAATTCTTAGAATGATTTCAGTGACATCAGAATCGGTTTTTTTTTTCAAGCAAACAAGTTTATAAAAAAATCAGGCACTAAGCATTATTTTATCAAGAGAAATGTAAAGAGCATTTATCAACATTAACATAAATAAAAAACATTTTCTCATATTAATTTTGTGTTATCTAGTTTTGTAAGTTAATCGGAGTGTTAAACTGAATGACAGGTAGATTCTACTGTATTTGTTTACATTGACAACTGTCCGTTTCTTAGAAAGGGCGACAACCAAGATTAGCACCGATGTCTATACGCCGTTTTTTTCCGGCATAGTTTACTTGAATATGCGACTGAGGCCCTCGAATCAATAAATTTCAATATAACAAGAGCGCATAACTCTTTGGAAAACAGGCCAAATCGTCATTTTTTGTTTGTTTGTTTTTGGGCCCTGTTTGTAGGCGAAACCCCGGGCTTAACAAAGAGCGCGTGACTTGTTAACACATGGTTTTTTGGTCACCCGTTATAAATGGGCAAAAGAGGGGGAAAAAAGCCGATTTTATGCTATAAATTTGCGTTATAACACCCCTTTAATTCGAGTTTTACGCCCTTTTTTTTGCGTAATTAGCCTTTTGGGGTTCGGCGTTTAGCGGCCCCTTTATTCGCGTTATTCGCCTTTTGATTCGCGTAATAAGCGCCCTTTATTTGCTTTTTATTTTTATTTCATTTGAAAAAATTTGGATTCGTATATATTTTTGCTTATTTGTGTTCTGCACAAGACAGACGATTTGTATACTATGTAAACTTCTTTAAAAATGTTGATCTCGACAACAACAACGAAAATCTAAAAAAAATCGCTTTTTTACGTTGTTTCAAGTTATATAAATATGTTAAAATCGATACAATATGAACTTTAAGTATCAAGCTTATAATACAAAACGGGTTTCAATAGCAGAATTGTTT